>NC_134408.1:77685468-77987968 GCF_038048845.1 Mixophyes fleayi
GCGCACTTCTGATCCCAGGCTGAAAGAATGCATGGACATGCTAAGGCTGTCTCTTCAAACTACATCTGATGGAGTGATGCTGGACAAAGATCTGTTTAAAAAGTAAATATTATCTTTTGTTTTCAAATGCATTCTTTTGTGAGGGAAATATTAGAAATCTAGGTTACATGTTCAGCTCCACAACACTAAGTATGATTTTCTAATGGGGATTACTTAAAATGCAGGGTTTCTTGCAAAATTGTGACTGATAAAATGAGTTCCCATTTTGTTTTTTGTGGGTCCTCACTTTGCAAAACAATTTTTATAAAATTAATAAACTTACAACCTACAGTGAAGTACTTAGGGAATTCTAAACCATTGAGAGGTAGCAGGCAGCCCTCCGTGCCTTGAACAGTGGCCCCATGTCTTTCCTGCTTTATTGACAGATTTGTTTGTTACAACTTGTAACACTTGTTCATCTTACAGGAAAATTCCTGGTTATATGATATTACAGATTGGTGACTCTTGTTAATTTAAATGTATAGTTTTAACTTACTATTGAGTTTAATTGTAAAGTGCGGTCCTTTTGAAGAATAGAGGGCCTGTGTATATGGCCCCAAAAGTGTATCAGGTTGCCCATCACTGATCTAAATAATTTGGATTAACAAGATGTGTAAAATATATAAGTAAAGTAAAGAACTGACAGGTGGTATATATCTTTAGCAATTGTGTGTCAGTGTGCAAGTGTTTCAGTCCAGAAAATGTGTATCAAATGAATGATTTTGTTTTTGTTTTTTTGTGTATTTTATGTTTACATATCTGTATTTATGTAGAAATCCCTATAAAAGTTAAAATGCAGTCATTTATGTAAGGGAATTAAGAGAATAGAGTCTCAACTACAAATTTAGTGGTAGAGCTGTGCAAAATAGGGTGTATACTTTCTTTTCTTTTTTATTTGCTAATTGGCTATAAGTTGACATGAATCTCAATCAGTAGTTGAAAACCCACGCTGTTAGTTCAGAGAACGTAGTGTGACGTACTTCAGCGCCTAATTATAGTTTATTTTTTAGTTCTTGCTTTGCATGAGTGGGAAAACTAAAATATTACTGAAACGCCTGGAGGCCTGCTATTAGTATGTGTGGTGATCCACTTTAGGTCTGTACACAATTAATGGGACATGGCACTATTGCTGCAACAATGTAATACTTTTAAATTTTATTGATTACTAGTGACTGACAGGCATAACACTAATTGAGTAACTAGCCACACCACTTCAAGTAGTGGAGCAATTTGATTATATGTTTATTTCCCTAAAATTTTTGAGGAACATATAATCAAGCTATTATGCTGATTGCCCACATGGTTGAATCTGATTTACAGGACTTTTGAGCAGAAGTTATACATAATAGAAAATAATGTGGCTATATCTGTGTCAAATAGAGGGCTTTTTTAATGTGGCTTAAAATTTCCCCTTTCTTTTAATAATCAATAAGCATTTTTTCACACTATAAATATAGAATAAGAACAATATTGGTGAATCTACTGTTTTAGATATATGCATTAATTATTAATACATTATATTATTCTAGATATATTATTAATTTGTACCCTAAATTGGTGCCTAGGCTATGTGATATTCTTTCTAAAATAATCTTTATTCACACTATTTCTTACAGCATCTCTATTATTGTTAATTCAATATTTCATTTGGGAGTATAAGGTTTAGAATATAATTTATAATCCATACTAATAAAGGTGAATATATTATAAGAGTGTGGACATTAGGTGTGCCTCCATATCAGAATCTTTTCTTTTTGCTGTAAGAAAGTATGTACTCTGGAAGAGCACCCCTAAATAACATTGTGAAATTTACAAAGGAGATATATAGGGTAGGTCTATTCTTGTTTTTGTGCAGATAATAATCTTCTCCACAAAATAGCTTTCTATTTGTAAAAGGACCTGTATTTACGCCTTCGTTGCGGACGCTTTCCTCTAGTTCTGTTCTCAGATGCACTCGTTATAAAACTTGCACTTTTATACAATTTTTCTTAAACAATGTTGCCTTACTCAGTCTTTTAACCACACTAACACTTAAGCTTTAAAGAATTATTTATCCAATAACCACTGTATCTCAGCAGTACTTTACTACATATAGTCGTTATAAATAACCAATTCTCACTGTGACAGGATGGACCGCCTATGCCATCCTGTCCGTTGCTGCTGGAAACCGGCTGGGCTTACTTTGCCACCGTTGTCTTTTTTTATCCCAATTGTGCTCTTTAACCACAGTAGGAGAGGCTTACAAAGCCTGCCACCACTGGACTCCTTCACGGTATCCAAAACCGCTTTCCTTCTGGGTATTTGTCACTGCTTGTGTATCCCCTCACCGGTGCACCTGGGCTGATACCTGTGACTGGATCACGTATAAATAACTTATGGTATAAATTTATTTAAAGGAAATAGTGCAGGGCGCTTATTTATATAATTGCAAATGTACTTATGTTTGATATTGTATTGCACTTTTTTCAATAGGAAATATGTTGACCAGGAAAGGAATTTGCTTTTGTTTGTAACCTTGCTAGAGACAATGCATTTATGACTGAGGTATATGTAAGATTTCTGATAAGCATTTGTAAGTCTGTTGTGTAGTCTAGAGGATGTCCTCATTAAGGCTAATTAAGTCTATTCAATGTGAGTGACCAACACTTGAATGCACAACAGGGGGCCGTTATCTGAATGCAGCTTCTGTTAGACAGACATGAACTCTAAACATTGGAGACAGAACATCTGAAGAAATCAGGGTGAATTGGAAGTTAAATTCTGTCAGATGCAAAACTAGATTACATCCTGAGATCTGATGGCTATCAAGTTGATATGGAAGTTCAATTGTTAGATGCAAAATTAGATTACATCCTGAGATCTGAGGGAATATTCTAGAAGGGTTGGAGCCAGATAGGTTAAAGCACTTTGGAATTTGCTTGCGCTATATAAATAAATGCTGATGATGATGAAAGGGCTGGCTTACCCCTGCTAGGAGTTATGTCAAAACTGTATAAAAGGTGAGCTGTTTGAGCATGTAATGTATCTTCCGATTTCAACATCTGACCTGATCACTGGTACCTCTAACCAGTGTGAGCAAATAAACATCTTGCTTCAAAGACCTGCTTGGAAGCATCTTCAATATTGCTGTATTCTTGTGACCTGCAGATTAGGCCCTAAATTTAATCCGTTCTCTGGCTGTCTCTGCGGTTTTCCAGTACCACCGCTCTGCCTGCTACCCATGCAGCCCTGGTTAGTGTGATAGGCCAGGGGGGATCCATTCACAGCAACCTGGATCCATCGTAAGAGGGCTGGAGTTACCAGCCCAGGTACATCGGCAACGAGGTACACAAGCAGCGTCATTTACCCAGAAGGAACGTGGTTCTGAGTGCCTTAAAAGGAGCTCATTGGTGACAGCAGGCCCCTCCCACTGCGGCAGGAGGGGCGTATCGGGAATAACAAAAGGGGACGTGGCAAAGTAAGCCCAGACGATTCCCAGCAACAACAGACGTAGCATATGAGGTCCATCCTGTCACAATACGCCTGACCTCTTCCTATGGATCAGGGTTGCTGTGGATGGATCCCCCTGGCCTATCACACTGGCCAGAGCTGCAGTGATGTTTATTTAGCTCCAGTTGTCCTAACAAGGACAGCTCACACTTGTTTAAGGTACCAGTGATCAGTTCAGATGGAACAATAATGATACATTTCAGTACAAACCAGTGCTGTTTTATACAGTTTTGGGGATAGCTTTGCATAGAGTAAGCCAGCCCCCTGAAATCTGAGTTATTTTTAGTATCAGGATGCAATATGTTTCCCCAAATGTGAATTTAAATGCATTTTATACTTCACATGAGGGAAGCTGTCGGCCTCTTTGTAAATAGTGCGAAGCCAATTCACCACCCGCACTGGCAGACCATACCTCAGAAGTAGAGCTCTCAGGTACTCCTAAACCACCCTACCAATGGCCTTCGACTGATCTAGAGCTAAAAGATACTTTCCCCACTTCTCAGCCCGACACCGCTCAATGGCCTCCCAAACCCCTAGGACAGCACTGAAGGTACTTCGGCCTTTCACAGTGCAATGCTGTCAGGGAGAGAGCATATGACCGGAGATCCGCATCAGTCTATTAAAAAGTACCTTTGCCAAAATCTTTCTGTCGGTATTGAGAAGGGCTATGGGGTGCCAGTTCTCGATACACGACTGGTTCTTCCCTTTGGACAGCAAAAGAAGTGCGGAGACCCTCATGGAGGGAGGTAATAAACCTCTCTCCAGGCTCTCATTAAAGACCTCCATAAGACGTGGAGCCAGAATGTCCACAAAGATTTTAAAACTCTGAGGTTAAGCCCTCCAGGCCTGGAGACTTATTTTTAGACAACTAGTCTATGGCCATTCTGACTTCATCCACCATTTATCTCGCTGCCCAAAGACTCAAGCAAACTGCTCAGATCCTCAAGACCTGGTGTCTCCCTCAGGAAATGGTCCATCTTTCCTCTGTCTAGTGATTTTTCAGACAGGAGATCAGAGTAGAAAGACTGCACAACATTAAGTGTGCACTCCTTTTTCTCACTGAGAATATCCTCCGCATCGTACAGACACCTCACCTCTTTCATATCTACCGACTTTCAACAGTTCAAGTAAGGGTCGGCGAGTGTTTCTTCCTGTAATCCCTCTCCGGAATCAAGGAAGAAAAAGGTCATATTGCACCTCTCTCAACTGAGCCTTCACCCGGGAGATTTCCCCACCATCTCCCTTTTCAGAGATCAGGAATCCAAGTTTCCTTTTTAATGCCGAATAGGTATTTTCTCTTAGCAAGTGGTTTTTCTAGCTTCCAAGTCACAGAAGAAACCCTGGGTCCTCTTTTTAAATACCTCCCACCACTCTGACCTACTCCATCCTTCCTCCAAAAGTGTCTCTTGGGATTCAAAAAAGTCCCTAAAGGACTGTCTTAACGCCTCTTCCTCTAGGAGCTTAGAGTTCAGGGTCCAAAGGCCTATCTCTTTTTGAAGAGTCTCTGAAGCATTCAAGGATACGCTAAGATAAATGTGGTCAGAGAACTCTACTGGCTTTAGTTCTGTAGCCGAAGTTTTCGAGCTCTCCTTAACGAAAAAAACAGTCTAAAAAAGGAAGGGGAGCAGAGAAAGTTGTAGCTCAAAGAGCAAGGGCACTCTGGTTTCCAAAATTTAAATAGTCAGTATATCATATGTAACAGGGCAAATGCCTTTATTATAACACATGTAAATACTTGGCGAAATATAGAGATAAAAACACATAGAAGGATAGAAAAATAGATTTAAAATAAGTTAACCCTTCAGTAACCACCGCTGGATAGGTTAGTAGTACATCAAGATGTGGTGGGTAATGGGCAAAAATAGAGCTAATGAACTGTAGCCTAGATTATAAATAAGCTATATGATCATAAAGTGAGATATATATATTATTCTCCAATTTGGTATACATATGGAGATGCTCTACATCGGTGCAGATTAATAGTGAGCACCTGTCCTAGCGTCCCTGATAATGGTCTGGTATAGATTCGCAAGCTGAAAGGAGAGTAATAAGAGATTTAAACATGTGATAATCTCTCAATCCTTTATCAAAGCTGCATGGAGCTCTGCTGCACAGTATACAATGTGGCGATAGACTAATGTCTCAACAGGTTAATATTCATGTTGTGTCATAGAGATCTAAGCAGTAACAGTAGCAGTTCGATAGTTCACCTAATATGTGGTGTCTGTGTGCTACTGCAAATAGATTCATACAGGATTTATGCGTAACACACTATAGAATAATCATATATAACAGCCTTTCAGGAGTATTGTGCTCTGCATAAGAATCTTATTTAAGTGTATCTGATCTCAGAGCGCACACTCAGTGGGTTGTAATATACCCCCTGCTAGTAAGATGCGCTGGATTCATATTGTGCTCTGCATAAGAATCTTATTTAAGTGTATCTGATCTCAGAGCGCACACTCAGTGGGTTGTAATATACCCCCTGCTAGTAAGATGCGCTGGATTCATATGCATGAGATCTCTCTTAGTTATTACTTTACATGAATGAGTTAAAACCTGTATTAGAGATATAGATACAGCATTGCTATCAGGTAATATCAGAAGCTGGGAAAGCTAGGAAGCCCAAAAAGGACTATATGTCCGTGGTGGTGGTTACTTCCGGGTGTGACATCAGAGATGATGTCACCTTCCCGACGTACGTTTCGCCTGTAAGCTTTGACAAGGGAAAAACAGTCTATCCTAGACCTCCAGCTACCTCCTATAATAAGTGAAACCCGTGAGGTCTGGAAAATGTTGAACATGTATATCTACCAGACTCACCTGCCTCGTCATATTAACTAGAAAAGTGGAATCATAGCCCAGAGAAGTCCTTGAACTTTCCCTGTCTTTTGGTCCTAATAATAGTCTTTGGTGGTGACTTTATCACTATCTGCCGGACATAAAACAGATATGGCTTTATCTCCCTGAAAAGACACTTCCTTTCCCACTTAGATTGGGGACCATAGATATTAATTAATCTCTGGTCGTGTCTTCTCAGATTGACATCCAAAACCATACATCTACCTACTTGTAACTCTATAACTCGTTGGACAGTTATCATGTCAGAATAAAGGACCGCCACCCCAACGTACGGCTCGGCAGGAAGAGACCAGTATGAGGGCCCAAGCCTCCACTCCCTTTTGGCTTTATATAGGTCGGCAAGCCGGCGTATTCAGGTCTCCTGCAAAAATAAAACATCAGCCTCGACTGTGCTGATAAAATCAAATTCCATGTAACGAGCATGATCTGACAGAATGGATGCCACCTTAATGGTGGCAATTTTTATAGGTTGGGAAGCCATCCTTACAGCGTTATAGAAGTAGGACCCAAAATTACTTCTTCTTCCCTTGTCTGGTGGAGTCATCTCTGAAGAACCCCAACTTTTCACACTGACATCTACAGGAATTGCCTCGCCATCAGACAGGTGGACCTCCTCATAATCTGAGCTAGCACCCACTTGTGGCCCAACACTCTCAACCGTAACCAAACCAAGTGTAACTATCGCCTTACCAAATATTTGGGGTGTATCTAGGTCAATAGCTAAAGAGTTCAGGGGAACCTGAACCGGAGGGACCAAGTAGTCAGTAACCAGGGGGTCAAGGGGGATCTCGTGCAGAAGTAGGCACAACCAAAGGGCATGTATTATAGGAGGAATGTGGGACAGGGGAAAAAGGGAGTTTAGAACAAAGGGGGGCAGGGAGGGAAGGGGGCAGCTCCTCTATATATATAAGGGGTTGGTATTGGAATTCACCGTTGTCTTTAAAAAGTACATTCCTGTTGCCTTACCTACTAATTCTCCACATTTCTTGTCCCTAGTTTTTTTTAATTCTACACTGGGTTCGCAAGGGACTGAAGTTTTTGATTTCTTCTTTTGTCTTATCATTTTAGGTTAAAAAGTCAGGTCACCTGTACCATCCCTCACCACATTTCCTTCTAACTCCCCATTACTCTGCAGTACTAAAAACTGGTTCACCAGGATCATCTCCTCACTTTTACCCTTTCCTGTACCACTCCTCTTCCCTTTTTTCTTCTGAACCCTAAATTGCCCATCGTCCACCTGACTTGATGAGGCTTTAACCAGGGAGTCAGCCTGAGCTGAACCCTTAGCTAATCTGAACACCAAAGGAAGAGAAGGATGAGGGGAAGGGATGGAGGGGGGTATGGGTGTCCTGTTTTCTACTTCCCTTTGCTCTGTAACCTGGGCCAATACACTGTTCGGGATGTTTTGACTGTTATGGGAAGCTTGTGGACATCTACTAGAAGGGTGGCCATCTAGCCCGCATAGATTACATTTTATGATGGAACATGTTTTGGCCTCATGTGCCAGACCCCAACAATGCCGACACTTGATGGTGGGGCAAATTATGCTGAGGTGAAGGAAGTCGCAACAACGATGGCACATCCTTGGCTGGCCCGAGTAGAACACCTGAATACGGTCGCGGGCAATAAAGTCCGCCGATGGAGTTTTCCCCATACCAGCCCCCGTGCATCGCAGTTTTACAACGGCTGACTTTTTGCCATCTCAGACATGAGTGCTGGGGTCCGGGACTTTCTCCAAAGGAGATACTATGCCTGCATAGCGTCTTAGCAAGTAAGTTAAATCCACAACTGGGATGAACTCATTACAAACAAGCAAAGTTATTTTAACCCTCTCTTGACTGGTAACAGGGATGGCACAAAAAATTCAACCAAGCTGCTATACCTTTAAGACTTGCCCACTTCATCCAAAATTTTGATATTACATAAAGCTCAAGTCATATTCCGGAGAATTAACCGGATGAATGCAGGCAAAGAAATCAGTAGCCCTAAAGCCAAAAGACAAAAACACTACGTTTAGAAAATCTGGTCTACTTGGGGGGGGGGGGATTCCTTCCCCATATACCTTAATTGCACTACATTCCTTCATTTAAAGGGTTGGCCAGATGACTGAGCCTGGGGTTGGGGGTTATGCACCCTATCTTTTGATTTGCCTGATAAAACATTCACATAGGACATAATGCCGGGTACAGATGCTGCCACGTTATACACCACTGTTGAGGAAGCTGTGGAAACCTGACCAGACCCAGTAGCAGAAGGACCATCACCAGGGCAAGAGCTACTCTGCACATCATTCTTTATCACTTTCAGATTATTAACCCCTTTTACCTGCGTAAGCATGCAAGGCTTTGTTTTCACTGCAATTTCTATGGCATTTAGTGCGACCCTAGTACCTTCCGACATTTTCAGAGGGCCAAAAATTAATTACACTATCATAGTCTGCATAGGAGACAATGTACTCCTATCTAATTCAGATTTGCCATTAGAGGTAGCATTTACAGAGGCAGTATCAGAAACACACATAGTATTTTTTTTAGACAAGTCATTCACACTTAAAGGGTTAACTTTAACCATTGCTGAGTTACCAGTGCCATCTTCTACACTGCCACTTGCCATGACACTCAGTCCTGAAGCATTAGACTGATTTGCTTTTCCCTCCGTTATGACCGCACAAACCAGAAGTACCGCGCCGGCTACCACTTCCCCCCTCAGGGTACCACTGACATCCGCTGCCGCAATCAAGGCCGGGTAAGAGGACGCCGGCCCCAAAGCACACACTGCCGCCGGACCCGTGACCCCCCCCCGCCCCTTACCAGACGCTCGTGGCCCCATCACTGGCAGCTTACCTTCCAGGGATTTGATAGAATCACACAGGGTTAGACAGCAGACTGTCTGTGACAGGTGCGGGCACATTGGCACAGGCAACGGCTCAGAGTTTGTTAAGTGCTGACCAGTGTCCATTTGTCTTTCCTGATTCAGGCGATCTTTCAGAGAGTTAATTAAGCTAATCTTCTCAGTCAACACTGACAACATTTCCACAATCTCACGAGAATAAACTGCACCATCAGAACTATATGCGTTATTACGTTTCTTCCTTTTTAGGCTAATTTGTCGACGCAGCTTGACCACCAAGAACTCCAGTTGACTAATTTGATCCAATAGGTACACCTCCTCTGGCACATCCTCAGAGTCTTGTAGTTTAACCCCTGCTGCGATCTCCTCAATAGCACCCATTTCAGGACCTGCAGTACCATTTTTGCCTCTGGGGTTACTCTGGACCCAGAGGTTTTCTCTCCATCGTCCTTCAGATCAGATACAGCAGGGCAATGTTCCCTGCTTCACGTGTGTGATAGGATGGACCGCCTAGGCCACCCTGTTTGTTGTTTGTTTGTTGCTGGGAACTGGCTGAGCTTACTTTGCCACCGTTCCCTTTCATTATTTCGAATACGCCCTTCCTGCCGCAGTTGGAGGGGCCTGCTGCCACCACTGAACTCCTCGCTTAGAACCACGTTCCTTCTGGGTAACTGTCACTGCTAGTGTACTCTAGTGCTGGTACACTTGGCCTGGTAACTCCGGACCTCTTACTATGGATCCGGGTTGCTGTGGATGGATCCTCCCTGGCCTATCACACTGACCAGAGCTGCAGGTGGCAAGCAGAGCGGTGGTACTGGAGAAGCTTGGGTCCAAACCTCAGAATCAGAAGGAGAACGGATTAGATTTAGGGTCTAATCGGCAGGTGACAGGATTTACAGCAATATTGAAGAAGTTGTCAAGCAGGTCTTTAAAGCAGAGTGATGTTTATTGCTAAAGAGTCCTGATAAGGACAGTCCAACTTATTTAACGTATCAGTGGTCATGCCAGATGGAACATCAGAATGATACATTTCAGTGTACAAGTCAGTGCATTTATACTTTTCAGACACATGCTATTTTTAGCATCAGGATATACTCTATTTACACATAGATTTACATGCATTGCAAAGCCACTAATATTTACACTTAGCTATGAAATTCTTAATACCCTTGCTGTGATTTCCTGGATCTTAATTCAGAAGCAGGAGACCCACTAGCAAGTCAAAAGGTCTGACTGGCATGAATACTTCAGACAGTCGCCGAATACCCATTTCCACAGAACAACAAAAAAAACCAAAACAATCTACTTCCCCACATCACAATACACCAAAGACTTGGTAAACACAGGCTCATTGTATCAGATATATACATCAGAAATAGGCATATCCTATAGCAAGGTTTCTTCCCCTGGTCTCAGAAATAACGATTTCCTATCTCACAATATCAAAAAATAAGTGCACGTGCAATTACATAAATAAGTGCCCTGCGCTATTTGCTTTAAATAAATTTTTACCCCAAGTTTTTTAATAGTGATCCAGTCACACCCCCCCCCCCCCCCTTGTCCATGCGGCAACCAGGGTGCCTTGTCCAACGATTTGGCAGTATCCTAGGGTTACCGGAGGTGATACAGCGGATCTGGCTCTTCCTGCCGCGACAGTCCATCCACATTGCTGCGAGCCATTCCTTGCTTGTGAATTATGTCAAAGTCATGAATTTGAAGTGCAAGACTCCAGCGCAACAACCGGCCATTTTCGCCTGAGGTGTGTTGTAGCCACTTTAAATGATTATGATCAGTCACCACAGTTAAATGTTGTCCATACAAATAAGGTTGTAGTGTCTTCACTGCCCACATAATGGCCAAACATTCCTTCTCAATTGTGGCATACCCCACCTCCCAGTTTAGCAGTTTTCTGCTCAAATAGGCCACGGGGTGCTCCTGCCCATCAGGCCCCACCAAGCTAAGTACTGCTCCCAGTCCATACTGTGACACATCAGTTTGCACAATAAAGTCCTTGTCATAATTGGGCGCCAACAATACTGGAGCACGAACTTCCTTTAATGACTGAAATGCCAGCTCACAAGCGGGTTTCCAGTCAACTATTTTGGGGAGTTTATTCTTGGTGAGATCTGTCAGGGGCTTTGCTGCAGTACTAAAGTCTGGGACCGAACGTCTGTAGTCCCCTACAGTCGCTAAGAATGTTACTATATGTAACTGGGTCGTGGGCTAGGGCCAGGTTCGGATTGTCTCTACCTTAGCTGGTTCTGATCTAACCGTTCCTCCCCACACACGATCACCCAGGTACTGTACCTCTGACATCCCCATCTGGCATTTCTCTGCCCTAACAGTCCAACATGCCCACCCCATCTTCCCTAACACCATCCCTATTTGCTCTAGATTATCTTCCCAAATCTTACTGAAATTGGAAATGTCCTCTAGGTAACCCTGAACTCTGCCTAACTCATCTACAGAAACATTAGTACAGGTCAAGGGGTAGGTGTCAGACAGGGGTACAGGCAGGGGACCCACTATATCCACAGCCACTTGCTGAAAAGGTTACCCTATTATCGGTAAGGACCTGAGGGGAGCATGAACACTGGGGTGCCCAAGATGCTGACACACATCACAGGACTTACAGTACGCCAGGACGTCATCAGACATTCCAGGCCAGAAAAAATTCTGTGTCAGCCGCTTCAGTGTTCGGTCTCTGCCCTGGTGTCCCTCTATAGGGATTTCATAAGCAACTGCCATTAGTTGCACACAAAATTTGTGTGGTACCCCCAGTTGAACTTGTTCCCAGTCTGGTCTATCCCCATCTACCTTCCTAGCTACACGGTACAACAACCCTTTACGCCAAGTCACACTCCCTACCTCCCTCGCTGGAAGACTACCGCCAGCCTAGCGCCTCATGCCTTCCAGTGAGGGATCAGAGAGCTGCGCTGCCCTGAACTCTTCCCTGCGGCCCTCACTATCGTCTAAGTCAAGATGCGCTGCAGGGGGTCTTTGCTGGGGTGACTAGGGTCAGTCAAAGTGGTGTCACTGTGGTCATCCGTACTCACCGCTGGAGCTGGCATACTGCTAGGGACAGGAGCATCACCGGGCACCCCTACAAGATCAGGTTGGCAAGAGACAACATCCTTTGCATTGCTAGGGGACGTAGTGTTTCCAGAGGCAAAGAGCTGGCTGTTTCCTGAAGAAATAGCAGATGTGGTTTTTTCCTCTGGGCTGGCTGAAGCGGTGGTTGCAGGTGATGACTGTTGTTTAGCAGCTATGGTCTTTTCCTCTGGGCTAGGCTGTGCAGGTGTAGATCCTGAAGACTGTAGCTTAGCAGCTTGGCCCTGGGTGATAGTGTTGAGAAATGCGGTCACAATTCCACCCCCAACATCGTTGCCTAAAATCACATCAGTTGGATGGCCATCCATAACGGCAACATCTCGCAACTCCTGGCCATCTCCCAAGTCCAGAAACACCCTTGCTACAGGCACTTCTTTTTCAAGTCCATCTGCCACAGTAACTTTGGCAGTGCGATTCTGAAATACTGCAGCAGGATCAATAAGATGGTGACTCAACAGTAATTGAGGCCCCTGAGTCTCTTAGTCCTTCACCCTGCAGGGGTCCCACTAGGACCAGCTGCAGGTTTCTCTACAAGTTTTTAGGGGGTCTTTTAAACACACAGGTGACTATCTCCACTGAGTCCCCTTCAGACACGCCACACTCAATTGGGCTGGCAGGGGTGGAAACAGTCACCTTCACCAATGAAGCAAGTTACCCAGGACCCAGGACTCGGATTAGGGGCACGAGTCTGGGGTGCTGGGGCTGTGGGACAGTCCATCCTTAAATGACCGATTTTCCAGCAGCTGTAGCACTTTCTCTCCAGTCTGGGCTCCGGTGGTCTCTGATAACTCCCAGGGACAGGACGGGGCGGTGGCTGGCAAATGGTACCCGAAGGGTTAGGTACTTGCTTTTGGGGGTGAGTAGAAGAGGAGAGTCCCCCTGTTTGTACAGTCCTTTGATGTTGGCTGTTAACCTGGCGCTTCTGCCAGTGTGGCCTCACTGCCACATACTGATCCGCCAGCTGTGCGGCTGCTTCCAGGGTGCCTGGCTTTCATGTCCAGCACCCATTCTGTCACCTCCGGTGCGCACCGTCTGTGAAACTGCTCTTGGCACATTAAGTCTATTACCTCATCCACGGTCTGGGCACCTGCCCCGTGCACCCACTTCCTTGTAAACTCCCGCAGCAGGTTTGCGAACTCCTCATGAGTGCTGTGGAAGTCCTTTGTAAAGTCACGGAACTTCAAACGATAGGTCTCTGGGGTAATAGTGTACCGTTTAAGAAGTGCCCTTTTCATTATATCATAGTCCGCACAGTCCTCCGTGGGCACCCCACGGTAAGCCTCCACTGCACGTCCTTGCAGTGTGGGCACCAGATGCTTAACCCATTCCTATCTGGGTACAGCGTGTAGCCTGCAGGTCTTTTCAATTACCTGCAGGTGCTCATCAATATTCCCAACACAGTCCTCAAATTTAGGGCAAGATAAAGATAACAGTCCTGATCCTCTAGGGGGCGCCTCACCCCTATGCTGCATGGCTGATGCCCATCCCTCTTGGCGCCATGCCTCGATGACCTGTGCTCGCTCAGCTGCAGATGCATTGTCCCCTAAGGCTGCAAAGTGGATCTTTAGCCTGGCAGCCCTGCGCTCATCATAGGATAGAGGGGCTGGTTGTGCGTGTGAAGTCTGCTGGGTAGAGGTCTCTGCAGGATGTTGATCAGGGTTCTCTGCTGTCTGGGCGTCTGGGGTACCATGCTGTCGGTGCCATTCCCTCAGCGCCTCTCTCATCTCTGCCCTGTTTGGCGAAATGGTTGATGTCAATTCCCTTGGCACAGCACAGAGTCTCGAGGTCCCCCCTGAACATATTGGTATAGTCAGACATCCTGTGCGTTCTCCTGGCTGCAGTTATTCCTCTCCTGAATAACTCTGCTCTCCTCATAGCTTCACAAAAAGCTGTCTGCGGTTCTCCCACCGCTTGCCACCAGAAATCTGTGACAGGATGGACCGCCTATGCCACCCTGTCTATGGTTGCTGGGAATCGGCTGGGCTTACTTTGACACCGTTCCCTTTTGTTATCCCAAATGCGCCCCTCCTGCCGATTTGGAGGGGCGTACAATGCAGCCACCACTGAGCTCCTTTATGGCGCTCAGAACCACGTTCCTTCTGGGTAGCTGTCACTGCTGTGCTAGTACACTTGGGCTGGTAACTCCGGACCTCTTACTATGGATCCAGGTTGCTGTGGATGGATCCTCCCTGGTCTATCACACTGACCAGAGCTGCATGGGTAGCAGGCAGAGCGGTGGTACTGGAAAAGCTTGGGTCCAAACCTCAGACAGCCAGAGAACGGATTAGATTTTAGGGTCTAATCGGCGGGTCACAGGTTTACAGCAACATTGAAGAAGTTGTCAAGCAGGGTCTTTGAAGCAGAGTGATGTTCATAGCTCAAGTGTCCTGACAAAGACAGTTCCACTGATTTAAGGTATTAGTGGTCAGGAACATCAGAATGATACATTTCAGTGTACAAGTCAGTGCATTTATACAGATTTGGACACAGCTATTTTTAGAATCAGGATGTAACCCCGTTTACCAAAACATGGATTTACATGCATTGCAAAGCCACTAATATTTACACTTCGCTATGAAATTCTTTAAAACCTTGCTGTGATTTCCTGGATCTTATTTCAGAGGCAGGAGACTCACTAGCAAGTCAAAAGGTCTGACTGGTATGAATACATCAGACAGTCGCCGAATACCCATTCCCACAGAACAACAAAACACCCCCAAACAAGCCACTCCCCCACATCACAATACACCAAAGGCTTGGTAAACACAGGATCATTGTATCAGATATAGATATAGATATATATATATATATATATATATATATATATATATATATATATATATCAGAAATAAGGTATTTCCTTTAGCAAGGGTAAACAGAAAAAAACACATTTTCTACCCTGGTCTCATAAATTAAAGATTTTCCTATATTAAAACATACACAGTATTCAAAATAAGTGCATTGGCAATTTATATTAATCAGCGGCCTGCGCTATTTCCTTTAAATTCATACCAAAAGATATTTATCAGTGATCCAGTCACATTCCTCTTAAAGATAATAGAGTGGGAATGCAATAGTATTACTATTTATGAGTAATTTTTATGTGCCCAAACCCACAGTATTAATTTACGAATAGGCAGTTAGCAATTCACCCTCTTCACTAAGGTTGAAACAGAGAACCGTTAATGCACATACAGCTATTTCTCAATGTAAGAGTAGGTGAAGAATAACCACTCTTTGTATACATTATATGTTCAATAGAAATGTGTATTTTTGGAAGATATTATTATATCCTAAATTGCATTTGATGCTTTAGTGAAACGGAAGTTGAGTTGTTTACATCTAATACAACTAAAGTATTATTATAAGGTATAGGCACATCCTAGCAAATAATGGCGTGATCAATTAACATAACACAATTCATTTCCCCAATCCTAATCAATAAGGAGCTTGACTGATAAAGAGACTGAGAAGCATACCCAGCAATTTTAAATCGCTTTATTCACATAATTGCACTACTATTTAGCTGTTTTTCTAAAATAATTTTAATTAATTTTTTTTATAAAAGTAAAATTTTCATATGGGAATTCATATGCAATATTAATAACTCCAATATTGGAACTGTATGTGCGCCATATTTAACAAACATCTGTGTTTTCTTGTTGGATGTTTGTATTTTGGCTGGTAGGCAGCACCTCAGTTTATTTTGGGATTAAATTATAACTGTATTACCTGCAAACAAACGGATAAGAGGATTTGTTAAACCTATTATCTTATTGAGTAACATTTCCTACAACTTGTATTAGTGTGACAATAACTCTTTTTAAACATGAATGAATATTTATACAAGCCACAAAGAAGATTAAATTCAACACACTGAAAATAGTCTTCTTCATCATTATCACTTCAGAGCATAGTGTCAAAGCTTCAAGCACTATGAGCAGAATCACCTTTTTTTTAATCTATTTGAGGATAAAGTAATTATTATGACTAATCCTGCCTTTTTTGCCCAAGGTGGTCCTGCAAGGCAAGAGATTGTACTTCTCTTATTTGTGTCCAAAGCCAAAGTGCTCAAAGTGGCGGGAATTCTATTGCTTAGATTTAGTCTGCATAGGCAAACCGAGGGGGGGTTTACTAGTGTCTGGAAACCCCCTCCCAGCCTGGGGTACTGTATGCTTGAGGTGGCTGGACCCTGCCTCGGGACCAGCCACTTTGCAGATTGTGTGCAGATAGTTCTGTCTGCACTTTTCACAGCCATCTCTCCCCAACAAGTATTGAAAGCAGCAAGAACAGGTTGTAGAGAGCAGGACAGTATGTCAACTGTTCTGACACACTCAGTCAGGACTTTGTCCTGATTGTAGGGAGAGTTGAGAGGTATGTTTCGCTTCACATGGCTCTGCTTGAAAAGGGAGAGCTGCGTGCACCTAACAGTAGTGTATGTAGCATTGCCCATGTATATTATGTAGATAGGAAGAGTTGGAGAGCAGCCAAGCACTGTCTAAAATTATAGCCACACCCTGAAGCATGCTGACCACACCCACTGGTGGTGTGGCATGGAAACCCCTCTCTACAAATCCTGCGTTTGCCCCTGGTCTGGGCTATATGGATTTGTTTAGCTAGGAATAAGAAACAATTATTAATTTGGGTGAAAGAAAAGGGTCAGGCAAATGCTATGGCCTTTATTGCTAGATGAATAAAGTTATATATTCAAGAAGGAATTGACATACATGAGGTTATAAGAGCACATTCCACTAGAGCAGTGTTTCCCAAACTCGGTCCTCAGACTGAGTTTAGGAAACATTGCACTAGAGCAATGGCTTTGACCAGGGAAGAAAGAGAATATGTATCTGTTGAAGAGATATGGAGTAGGATGGTCCTCTGTACACATTTTAATAAGCATTATTACATTTATATTCAAAGTTTGGCAATAAAAGTTTTTGGTGCATTTATATGAAAAAGGAGAGTGAAAAGAGGAGGAGGAAACAAAAGATTTTGCACCTGATAATCGAGTTTCCTTGTCTCCTCTATAACAGCATATGTACCCATCCTGAAGTTGTGTGATAATAATGTATAGTTTTAATATAATTTGCAGGTTGGGGAAAGCCAGAGGTTTCAAGATGTAATTTTAAACACTTCTCATACAAGCATCTTGTCATCCACTGTTTAGTTGAATATTGGGTTGTTTTAATTTATTAATCTCATCTGTTGCAGCATCTACTGTGTATAAAATCCTATCAAGATGTATTTTTTTTTTATTTAATATTTTTTTATTGAAGAAAGAATTAAACATCTTTAACAAACATATCTGTTTTGTATTGAACGATGCATTAAAGACATTTATAAATGTTGCATATAAAGATACAAATGTACGAATAGGATGTGCCAATGCACCGTTATATAAAACCAAGTACCATTTAGCATACCTTAATACATCATATAGGATGGGGGAAAGTCCAAGAGGGATAAAGCGAGGAAGGGGGGTTAGATCAGAGAGGGGAAAGGGAGGGGAGTGGAGGAGGAGGGGGTTCACTTATTCCATTGAGAGTACAATGATGAATCCTTAAATTCAAGCCACTTGAACCATATATGGTAGTACTCCCTATATTTGTCCCTTGATAAATAGAGTATGTCGTCCATCTTTCAATATGTCTCTAAACGTGCAAACCACTCTTTGACGGTGGGGATATTCTGTGTTCTCCAATGTACTGGGATCACGGCCATTGCCGCATTACTAAGATTTTTGATTGTAGATTTTTTATATTTAGAGATGGACAATTTATTATGATTCAATAACCAGTATTTGGGGCAGTTAGGTGGATCAAAGCCCATTATTTCCTTAGAAATTGAAAGGACTGCATCCCAGAAAGTTCTGAGAGCCGTGCATTCCCACCATATATGCAACGGAGTACCTGGCGCTGACATACAACGCCAACACATGTTTGACGCCCCAGGAACCATCTTAGCCAGCAAGTTGGGGCATCTATACCACCTAGTCAAAATCTTATATTGTGTTCCACCACCCGCACACTGACCGAGCTTGATTGGGTACGTAAGAGGATATTTTTCCAATCTTGCTCAGGTATCGAACAGGCCAGCTCCTTCTCCCATTCTCGGATGAAGGTGGGTTGCTTATTATAAGCATGTTCAATGAGGATACTGTAAATGAGAGACAATGTGTGGCTAGGGTATACTGCAGTCGTACATAAAGATTCAAACTGGGTAAGTGGCCGCCCCACCGTCTTCCTAACCTCTGAAGATCCCAGGAAATGGCGGAGCTGTATATATCGCCAAATCTCCGTATTTGGTAGTTCCCATTTGGCTTGGAGAATGGTGAAGGGTAAGACCCCAGACACGTCCACCAGCTGGCTCGCCCTGCGGAGTCCTGCCCCAGTCCAACATCTAAATGTCTGTCTTGTAAGTCCTGGGGGAAATTCTGGATTGTCAAATATCGGAGTCAAAGGCGAATGTCGTGATGAAATGTGGGGGATCGCCCGTAATTTGGCCCATCTAGTCAGGGTTGGTGAAACGGTCGGGTGAATGATTTTAGGGAGTGAGTGTAGCCATGTTGAGAACTTAAGTGCCTGGCCTACAACGTAACTCTATCCAAACCCACTGCTTGTCCAGTCTCTGCCTTGTCCAGTCCACCACCCTGTTTAGTATGGCCGCATCATAGTATAATGCAAAGTTGGGGAGTTGTAGCCCCCCAGCGTGTTTCCGCATATATAGAATTTCGTGTTTGAAACGTGGACGTCTCCCATTCCATATAAAATCCCTAACTGCCTTATGAAGCGTCTTGAACCAAGAGGTGGGGAGGTGTATGGGGAGTGTTTGGAGCAAGTAGAGGATCCATGGTAATACATTCATCTTGACCACGTTGACTCTGCCTATCAAGGAAAAGCCTTTTGGGCACCAGTTTCTCAGGTCCCTACCAATTGTATTGGTGAGGGGAATAAAGTTGTCTTCAAAAATCTTTGTGTTGTCCTTGTTAATAAACACCCCCAGGTATTTAAGTCGTGAGGGATGCCATGTAATTGAGAATGCTGGCTTCAGGCCTTCAACTATTGCCTCGGGCGCAGATATGTTGAGTGCTACCGATTTTGAGTAGTTAATTTTAAAGCCAGACAACTCGCCAAATTTCTGGAATTCTGACACTAGATTTGGAATTGAAACCACAGGGTTAGTGAGGATTGCCAGGAGGTCATCCGCGAAAAGTGCCAATTTAAAGCTTTTGTCTTCCAACTGTAGACCAGATATATCAGGGTTTGCCCGAATGGATCGAGCCAATGCTTCCATGCACAAGATAAAAATCAACGGAGACAAGGGGCATCCCTGTCTGGTGCCGTTGGATATCACAATGGGTTCTGATAATTCCCCGTTAACCCTGACTCTTGCCGTTGGTTTCGTATACAAGGCCTCAATTCTGGCCATACTCAAAGGGCCTAAACCCAGATGTCTGAGGACTCCCCTCATAAACTCCCAGTCCACTCTATCAAAAGCCTTTTCGGCGTCGGTGGATAGTAAGACCGTGGGGATATTGGCGGTGTGTGCATATTGTACCAAATTGATTATCTTAGTGATATTGTCCCTTGCCTCCCTCCCCGGAACAAACCCCACCTGATCGGAGTGTATGATTTGGGTCAAATATGGTTTTAATCTGTTTGCAATCAGTTTAGCGTACAGTTTAATATCCCCATTAAGTAGAGATATGGGCCTATAACTAGCACATGAGGCTGGATCCTTCCCTTCTTTTGGCAACATAGTAATCTGGGCAGCTAGTGTTTGGGGGCAAAAGTGTTTCTGGGCAGAGACAGAGTTAAAGGCCTGTAGCATGAGGGGAGCTAACTGTGTTTTGAAGGTTTTGTAGTAAATAACGGTAAAACCGTCCGGCCCCGGACTTTTCCCTGATGGCGTCGTCTTAATCGCCTCCTCCAGTTCCTCAATCGTGAAGGGTTCTTCTAATAGTTGTACAGAGTCCTCATCTAGTGTGGGAAAATCTATGCGTTCAAGGTATTCCGCTATGCGGGCCTGCTTGGTCTGGTGACCAGCTGTGTTAGGTGCGTCAAACAAATTATAAAGCTTGGTATAGTAGTCCCGGAACGCCTCAGCTATATCAGAAGTATGAACTAGTGTGGACCCTGCGTCTGTCTTAATCTGAGGGATATATAGTTGTGCTCTCTGCTTGCGCAGAACACGAGCCAGAAGTTTCCCTGGCTTGTCTCCCCACTGATAGAACTGGTTCTGACATCTACGGAGGTCATATTTAATTTTGTCTGACATTAGTTGATTTAAGGCCTTCCTGGTTTCTGTTAATTCTGTCATTACAGAGGGATCCAGATCTGATTTATGCCGTGTTTCAAGTGCCTTTATTTTTTCTAAGAGCGAGTCCCTATGGGCTATTTTTTCTCGCTTTCTAACCGCACCCATTTGAATAAGCTTGCCCCGTATAACACATTTATGGGCTTCCCATAGCGATATCTTCGAAATGTTGGGGGTGTCGTTGATCTGGACATAATCCGTGATGGCCTCTTCTAACACTGTCTTGCTATATGCTTCTTGAATTAGAAGCTCGTTTAGCCTCCACGTGAAAGGTCTAGTAACTGTCTTAGAAATTGAGAGCGTCATGTACACCGGTGCGTGATCTGACCATGTGATCTGTCCTATAGCTACCTTTGAGATCAGGGGCAAATGGTTATGGGTAAGAAAGAAATAGTCCAGTCTCGAATATGTATTGTGTGGGTGCGAGAAAAATGTGTAGTCACGTCCTGTGGGGTGTTTAAGGCGCCACGCGTCAACCAGCTGGTGTTCGTGCATAGTACGTCTCACCCTTCGATATAGCTTACCGGCCAACCTAGCGAATCCCGAAGAAGAGTCCGTCGGGGGATGTAGAACCCAGTTGAAATCTCCGCCCATTATGGTGATGCCCTTCTTTATCGATTCCACCTTGTCCAGAAGCTTTTCTAGAAATACAGGTTGGTTAGAGTTCAGACCATAAATATTAACAAAGGTATACATTTGGGAGGATATCATGCATGTCACCGCCAAACCTCTGCCTTCCTGTAATATATGTGTGTCTATATCCTGAACCGGCAAGCGTTTGGACATAAGGATTGCCACTCCTAAGGACCTATTTTCCGTATTATTACTCGTAAAGACATGTGGGAATTGGTGGCTGTTCAGTCTGGGAACAAAGCCTTGTTTGAAATGAGTTTCCTGTAGGAGGGCTACATCAATTTTCTCAGCCAACAGGCCACGCAATAAACGGGACCGCTTTTCAGGGACATTTAGACCCTTAACATTAAGGGTAACGCATTTGAGTCTACCCACCATTACCAAGTAATTCTAGGTATTTACATGTGTGCCGCCACAGGGAGAAAAGGTGTATGAACCCATAAGTGGATTGTAGTTGGGGAGGGTTGAAGAAAGTAGGGATGAAGGGAGAGGAGAGAGGGTTAGGGAGCCATAAATGCTTAAACTGAAATATTTGTGTCAATAACGAACTATGAATCGTTGGCAGTTTTATAAGACCGTTCCGGAAAACCATATAGGACCGTGGTCCAAACATGGTCCGAAATAAAGCACTCGGTCTTGGGGCCCTGAGGATGGCAATAAACAGCAACAGTCATACAAGCATAGGTATATGTCCCACACCCCACCTTCCGCAGTGGCCCGGGTATCCTCAGCCCAGGCCCCTATCTTCCAGAGAGGCGTAGGAACTCTGTTACGTATATGTACTAACATATTCAACTTATGTAAAAAAAACAACAAACAACTATGTATTAACGCACGGTTAGTCAAAAATAATTTAACATTATAATATTAGAAAACATTATAAACTGTAACCTTGGAAAGCTTTAGAAAACTTTAGACAACTTTAGAAAAGTATTGATGGGCTAAACATGTCCATAATGGACACTAGCGTTTGTGGACAGCACACCAGAGATGAAGGAAATGAAGGAAGCAAACAAAGGAAGAAAGGAATACTCTCGCCCAGGGAAAGCTGTTCACAGAAGCAGATCCCTGATTGGGTCTTATAAGAGGTTCTCTTCTAAGGCGTGAATGATCGCATCCACTTGTGCGCTTTCAAGTGTTCCCTTGTGTCTGCTGGTTCAGTCGCTTTTGGGGTGACCGTTTAGATCTGTTTGGAAAATGGAACCTATCATCGTGTTGAGGCTCCGTTACTGGATACAAACGTTGATGTGACTCCTGTCATTCCGCCAGAGTGTTTAGAGGAATGTTCAAGGTGGCACAGAAGTCTGGCAAGTCTGGTGGAATCCTGAGAACTGCCGATTTCCCCTCATGTGTAACTTGCAGCTGGAGCGGGAAGCCCCATCTGTACCTAATCGCTTTGTTCCGGAGTTCCTCTGTAAGTTGTTTAAGCAGTCTCCGAAATTGTAAAGTCTGCGAGGATAGGTCTTGGAATATGTGTATTTCCTGACCGTTGAACTCCAATCCTTGGAGACCCCTTATCTTGCGGACGATATCATCTTTCTGTGTGTAATAGTGGAGACGGCATATGACATCTCTAGGCCTTTCCGTTGGGGCCCCCCTTGGGCGTAATGCTCTATGTGCCCTTTTAAATACTATTATATTGTCTGACGGTAACTTCAGGACCTCGTTAAAGATTTTTGTCAAAGCATCAATCAGTCCCTGTGGGGGGATATCTTCAGGCAAGCCCCGTATCCGTAAGTTATTACAGCGACCCCGATTATCTAAATCATCCATCTTTTGCTGGAATCCCTGCAAGGCCTTCGCCTGTTCCGCCACTGTCTTTTCTAGAGCTGTAACACGTTCATCCCCTTTATCTTTGTGTTCCACAAGGGCTACCAATCGATGTCCGAGGTGTGCGATATCTGCTTGCAGTGTGACCACTTCTTGATGGACAATCTCTTGCAATTTTGCTTCTAGCGCTTCAAAATCTTTTTTTGAAGGCAGCTCCTGCTTAGTTGGGAGAGACTTAAGCATTTGTAGCACTTGCGATAAATCGGGTTGCTCTGTTATCACAGTCCCCTTCTGATTTCGTGTTTCATTGTGGCGTAGGCCCGGTGATGTGGATTCTGAGGCAACGGGGGGGGGGGGGGGGGATGCAATTTTTGGTTCTGTGTCTACAGGGGTTTTTAAGTATGAGCGAAGATCAGAACGCTGAGGGGTCTCTTGGGGTTTTCTTTGATTTTTCTTAGCTGAGTTTTTACGGTCTTTGCCCATCAAGACGATCCTAAGTATGTTTAGCAACTTGTTGTTCAAAATATAATAATCATTGCAGGTAGTACATAATGTTGAGATAAGACTGCTGCTATCTACCTCTCCTCATGATTTGTCTAGGCAGCCATCCCGCGGGACGTGGTTCGTGGTCTGTTTGAGGTAATATTACATTGTGTCCAGTGCTTCCCTTGAACAACTTGAAGAATTTATATCTTTGTGGGCTTTGTAAACTTAGATTGGGTATTGTAGTAACAAGGATCTGCCACCAGATGTCAGTATTGTTATACTAGGAAGACTCAATCCAGATCTGTTGCACACAAAAACTGAAGAGAAATACCTCCACTGGATAAGACCTGTTATTTAGCAGGTAATTATTTCTTTCTGTAAGAGTTCTGTATTACAGCCCTGCTAATTGTAGCGAATCAACTTCTCTCAGCAAGGAATCTCAGACAGACATATAATTTATATCTTATTTGGTACCCTCACAACGCCAGCGGGACCAGGGTAGGATCAGCAATGGGTTCTATCTTATGTTGCAGTGGGTGGTTGAGTGCCTGCATGAAGGAGCCTGGTGTAGCTTCTTTGGATCCAGACCATTAACAAACAATGAAGTTCCCGGCGGCGCCACCTCCCCCACTCACAACCTCTCCTCTGTACAAGCCTGCACGCGGGATGACAGGCTGTCGCGCCGGCTGAACTATCCCCACGAGGAGGGCACCGCCCGACACCCCGGCAGTTCTGAGCCGTTCGCTGCCCGTCAGACAGGTGAGACCCTGACCGGGATATATGCTGACCGCTGGTGGTGTTGTTCAGTCTTAAGATAGAGGCGGGGATGAAGCGGGAAGTCCACAGTGGCCACGGGGATATTTAGGCTCACCGAAATATAACTGAGCCACGGGTGTTTGAGGGCTCAAAAATCACCTTGGGTGATCCGCGATGTATTGCTGCCCAATTGTGTATGTTGGGCACACTTCCACGCGGGAATTTAGGGGATAAATTTCCTATCCAGGCAGGAGCTCACTCCAACCACGTCCAGCTCAAATGGCCGCCAAGCCACGCCCCCTATCAAGATGTATTTAAGTTTGCCCACACTATTCTTAAATAAAGCCAAGTGGGCTTTATGTATTCATCTGAACATCATATCTGATTACAACATGGTGGATGTACTGTGTACTGATGACGACACCACTCCCCTCTTACCAACAGGAAGCCTGGAACATCTATATCCACTTGACAAAAGCATTAAAGGTGTTAAAACTCGGATGCTCTCTTAACCAGGATTATGTCAATCAGAAACTGGTTTGAGCAACTATTTTTCTCCCTGGAAATGTGTCAGACTCCTAGAAAAACAGTAGGGGGGGGGGAAACCCACGTAGGGATGACATCTTCATACTCCTTTCTCCTACTCCTAATGATGTTTGAACCAATAATATCTTGTATAAACTTCAATTAACCTTGTGTGGTGGGCTTTCAACCCTGGCAAAGATGTACTGTTTAAGAAGTCCCTGCAAGGGGTCCTGGTCGTCTCCATCCAGATCTAAGAGGCTAACCTGTTACCTGCTCCAACAGGGGCTGCTAATTGTTCTGTTCAATTGGCTTGCATACTGGAATAATGTAACTGGGGTTGCAGATTCCTACCCAGAGCCGGATTTAGACCTCATGGTGCCCTAGGCAAGATATTGGTTTGCCCCCCCCCCCCCCCCCCCCCGCGGCACATCACGCTGCTCCTCCTGCATCACCATGCGGCCCCTCATTATTGTCCCTCTCATCACACTGTGCCCTCCTTTATCATTACACTGCATCACACTGTGGTCCCAGCAGTTAAAGAATAATGACCATGGACCCAATATTTTGTGAAAGGATCTAGCAGAATTTTGAATTATGCTGGTCATATACTCCATACGATGAATATTAAGCTCAGTGGTCGAAGTGGAAGTTTTGAAGTGGCGGTATGAAAAATGTAATGAGAATGTAAACAAGTGAATGGAATTTTATTATTTTACAATGAAGGCAGTACGAGAAGTAGCGGTATGGCCTACTACCATATACACCCCACTTCCACCACTGCTTACCTTTCAATTCACACAAATTGTACTTTATCTTTAACTAAACTTAGGTATTAATCATAATTAATATGTCAAGAAACTGCAGTTCATGGTTAGCAAGCCCAGTAATAAAAAAAAAACAGCAGTCTCCTATCACTACCACGTCACAGACCGTCTGCCACTACAGTTACTGACTGCAGCCCTCTACCTACAGAAACATGAAAAAGCACTGGAATGCAATAATCATGTTAATATGTCAGTCTTCTGCATGAATCCCATAGTGCAACATTTAAACAAGTCAGACCTCCTCATAATATAAATCCCACCAGATTCAGGATAGTTGGCAGACTGCCCTGCTTTCTCCTACCTGTTCTCGTCACTTTCACGGCTTGTGGCTTCTGGTGTCTTTAGATCAGCTGCTGCTTGTCTGGATCCTGGAATGTTGGAGGCCTTATTTGGAAAAAAAAATGGGTACACAAAATTTAGTAAACTACAGCCAGCCCCAGTGTTAAATCAATATAGCACCCACATTTTATAAGTAGACCTCCTTCCAACCAAAACATTAAATTAATAGCAAAACATTTAATAAATAGACCTATTTCCCTCCAACCAGCTCCAACATTAAATTAATAGTGTTACCATTTAAAAAATAAACCTATTTCCCTCCCTCAAACAGCCCCTCATACACACACACACATAATATACATACATTGGCTCCTCAAACACACATATTATATTAATATAAAGGGTGCCTCTTTTTTCATTTTGATGTAAGAGAGGTGTCAGGATTGAGGCAGCGGGTCATGTGAGGGAATAGATAATGAGCAAGTGTCATGGGGAATATCAAAGAAAAGCTGGTGAGTGTAAGGGTATTGTTGGCTGCGGATGGGCCGTGTGGGGAACAGACTTATAACTCACATGCCCCCCCTCTGCCCAGCACCTTCACACATGCCCCCTCTCTGCCCAGCACCTTTAGCCACACATGCCCCCTCTCTGCCCAGCACCTTTAGCCACACATGCCCCCTCTCTGCCCAGCACCTTTAGCCACACATGCCCCCTGTGCCCTGCAGCTTCCATCACACATGCCCCCTGTGCCCTGCAGCTTCCATCACACATGCCCCCTGTGCCCTGCAGCTTCCATCACACATGCCCCCTGTGCCTTGCAGCTTCCATCACACATGCGCCCCCTGTGCCCTGCATCTTCCATCACACATGCGACCCCTGTGCCCTGCATCTTCCATCACACATGTGCCCCCTGTGCCCTGCATCTTCCATCACACATGCGCCCCCTGTGCCCTGCATCTTCCATCACACATGCGCCCCCTGTGCCCTGCATCTTCCATCACACATGCGCCCCCTGTGCCAGAGCATCTTCCATCACACATGCGCCCCCTGTGCCAGAGCATCTTCCTTCACACATGCCCCCTGTGCCAGAGCATCTTCCATCCCACATGCCCCCTGTGCCCTGCATCTTCCATCATACATGCCCCCCTTGTGCCCTGCAGACACACAAACACACACACACACACACACACACACACACACACACTTCTTACCTTTTTTTTTTACAGGAACCGAAAGAAGTGATGGAGCTCCTGTACCATGTGACCGCTGTGACCACATGACCCTGTGATGTCATATTGAGGTGCCTACAGTTACAGTGCCACTACAGCTTCTGCCTTCTAGCTATATCACCAGCCCCTCACCCGATTTGGCCCCTCCCCCGGGTTCGCGAGTCGGGGGAGGGGCCGATTATTTTTTTTCCTGTTTTGTCCCCCCCATCTGGGCCCCCAGAGAGCCGCTAGGCCCTAGGCAGGTGCCTAGGTTGCCTAGCGGTAAATCCTGCCCTGTTCCTACCATCTTGTTAGAGAGCTTTGGTGAAGGAATAGCAAGTTCGCAGGAATTGGAGTGTAATTTGAGTGGATATACATTGTGTATAGGATTAAAGGATTGCTGGAGGAGAATAAAACTTGGGAATGATTCAGTGTTAATTGCCTCAATGCTGTGTATTGAAATTTGGTAATATTCTGGGTGTTTGGTAAAGATAACCATTTTGCAATGTTCTACACTATATTTTTTTGCACAGCTTATAAAAATGTTCTCATACACAAATTGCTGTAGTCTTATTTATTTCTCAAAGATCTGCCCTATACATACAGAGTACATCTTGCCTGTCACATGTTTACACAAACCTACACATACTAAAAATGCACCTTGCAAGACACAGTTCTTATACATTTAGTTACAACTCCTTTCATATTTTCCTTTTATATTTTTGAATAATACTTACTTGCCCACTCTCCAAATTCTGGGTAAGTCTCCCTGACTCCAGGGAGACCAGGTTTATTTTCCCGCACTGTGAACCTCGTCATTTTGCCACCCCCCCAAAAAAAGACGCTTTTGTGACGTACAGATGGGACCAAAATGACGTAATTCACCTTGACACCCCCCCTTCCCCCACCCCTGCCTTCCTCACACCCCAACTTCAAAAACTAAAAATTTGGCAAGTATGAAATACTATAAATTACCTCCACTTTAAATGTACTTGAACATTGTGAATGTGTTTTTTATTCCTGTTAATAATGCCCTGTCTGTTCTTTTTATCTTCCTTTAACCTCTTCAATTTAAAAGCTGTGAAACAAAAAAAGCATTAAAGGGGGGGGGGGGGGGGCGGGGAGAAACCCAAACTATATAGGTTTTGTTTTTTTTTAATCTCTTCTATATAAGCTTATGTGTATTTTATACTTGGTGATCCTTTCTAAAGCACCAAAAGCACTCTATTTTGGGCCAAAACATAGATGCTTTGGAAAATGTGTGTGTACTTTTGTGCTACAATCAAACAATATTACATAGCTTATTCTTAGCCCTGCATGGGAAAAGCTAGTACATTTTTGTCATCTCTTTTGAAAAGCATTTTGATTTATTGTCATGTGAAATCCAGACTTCAGTGAGTACTTATAGACTCTGTATAAATGCTGTATTTCTTAAAAATGTTTCTATGTTCATAGGTGTGTTCAAAGCAACATTGTGCTGCTCACTCAAGCTTTCCGAAGAAAATTTGTCATTCCAGATTTTATGTCTTTTACTTCACACATTGATGAACTCTTTGAAAGCGCCAAAAAATTATCTGGTGGAAAGGTAATGTCTTCCTTACATCTCTTAACAACTATATGGTTCGCCTTTGTGCTTGCTTGGCTTGATGTATTACTTCCCTTAATTTTTCCAATACTGTGCTGCACAAACTATTGAAACTCGTAAAGTAAGCAAACTAAACTAACACTTTAAAGCAGGTGAATAAGGATTTAAACCTATTTTTTTACCAGTGTACCATGAAATTTGTCTTTTATGTAGTTAGTGAAACAAATATTAGTTACAGAACATTCAATACATCTATGGGGCAGCATATTGGTTAGCACTTCTGTCTCTCAGCACTTCTGCCTCTCAGAACTGGGGTCATGA
The DNA here is from genome assembly GCF_038048845.1 of Mixophyes fleayi. Taxonomy (NCBI): domain Eukaryota; kingdom Metazoa; phylum Chordata; class Amphibia; order Anura; family Limnodynastidae; genus Mixophyes; species Mixophyes fleayi. The sequence goes on from NC_134408.1 coordinate 77,714,523, forward strand.
ATTCGATTACCGGCCATGACCTTATTTTTGCAGAGTTTGAATATTCTCATGTGTTTGCGTGGGTTTTTTCCAGGTGCTCCGGTTTCCTCCCATACTCCAAAAAAATACTTGTAGGTTAATTAGCTGATATCAAATTGACCCTAGTGTATATTTTGTGTTAGGGATTTTAGACTGAAAGCTCCAATGAGGATGGGACTGATGTGAATATATGATGATGATCTTTGTGTAAACAGCACTTTCTGGTTTCTGAATATTTTCAATTCATGTGATCCTCACTTTCTCCTTTTGGACTATTGGGGACAGGTTAAGTCACAGGTGAGAGGTTCCCTTAGCTTGTTGCAGACTTGATGGAAGTAATAGGTATCTGACTGCTCCTGATGAAGTTTAGTTAAGACAAAACAATTCTTGTCCTGCTGATGGTCATTGCAAGAATTTAAATAGAGCCTGGATCAAGATAAGTAATATCGGTAGATAAAAATCCAAGCTGGGCCTTCAGAGAGTGGGCAATATATGGGGCAATATAATGCCGCACCAGGGGATGGGCTCTGAGTGTGTTTTTGCTTTAGTTTATGTATATTTTATTTGTGCTTATTTATTTTTTGGGTGAGTATTTGTGTTTTAAATGTTAAAACTTGTGTACCCCTATGGTAAATTGACTTAAACTGCACGTTATGCGCGCACACAAACTACATTGGTTGGACAATGAATTAGGAATTTTTTTAGTTTATCGTAAAATGTTGATAAAATAATGGCAAATACACCTATTTAGTACCTTATATAAACTTATTTTATTTATTTGCCCATACTAGGCATTTTTTACTCATTTTACGTGTCGGCTTCGATTTCTTGACTGGTCAACAAGCTCTAAACCCAAACTCTGCAAGGTGCCTCCAAACAGTTTTCAAAGAAACTTTAGCTCCTGCTTCCTCCCACATTATCAGCACACGTTTTCTTGACATTTTTTGTTTTCTGTTGCAATTTTGTTGATCAGTCTGTCCTGTCTGGGTGTAGTTTTATGACTGCTTTCGTGTCAGGAAGGTGATTTAGCCAGGTTGTGTTGCCACCTAGTGGAGCAAGATGGTAACACGCTGCCTATATGAAACTATTATCTTGTATGTTTACATCATAGACAAAATCAGAACATATTTACTATACACTATTTTTGAGGTCCAAAAATTAAAAAAACACAAAAGTTTAAAAATCCCTAATTCATTGTCCAACCACTGTAGCTGTTTTTTTAAGAGCCACCTCCACATATTTATTAAAGGGTAAGGGAGGTAGGTAATGGTGGATAGGAACAGAATAAGAGGTGGGTGGCAGCCACAAACAAATACAATGAAACAATGCATGAATACAATCAGTTACAATACAATAAATGCTTTCAATCACTTTAACAGTAGCCTTAGTCAAGAGGATAACAAAACACACCCCATCACACTGACGTCTTCCCAGATGCAACACTTGTATGGCAAATTAGGCAAAATGCTTTAACACTTTAAACAGTACTGTTAACGTTTGTTAACGTTGGTGCACATTAGTTGGTTACCCGGGTTTATACATTTATTATAGATGCAACCGTGTTAAGTTGCCAATGGCGGTCCAGATAATGGAGGTGTTTATAACTGTGGGTAAGTTGGCAAGGCACGTGGTGGCAGCCACAATTCCCAGAGAATATGTGCAGGCAATAGCAACTCTCTCACTGATATACTTCCAATGAGGGATATTAGAGATGTATATCTCAGGTGTCTGTACAGATGTCTGTATGTCTCAGTCTCTACAGCAAAAACACACAACACTGTATTTCACAAAGGATGAAATTTATCTGTCAGTGACCTTTAAGAAAAGGTGCAGATGAGCAGCAGACCACAGCATATGACTTGCTTCTCTCAGCTGACGCAAAATTCGTCAAAGCCATGGGTCTCGCTCTTTTATCAAGAACTTGCTTTAGACTTATTGTAAAAAGTAGTGATAAGGTCTCCAAAGCGCCGAGCTCAGGAGTTGTAGATTAGGATTTATTCAATCCGAAATTTATAGTAGTTTATACTCTTTTCAGCTATAGAAATACTGTTCTATTTATGTGTAGCGAAATATTCGGTAAATCAGTTAAGGATTGTCACTAATACTAATACACACTCTTTATTAAAACCGGTCTAGTTGCCCTGATATTGTCTGATGCATCTAACCTATACAGATCTGCCATTAGCTGAAGTGAAATTCTATCACTACATATGAATTCTTATAGTTAATCTAATTATAATTATGGTCCTAAGCAATGCCGCACATGTGAGTTCCTCACTAATCACTCTATTTCAACTATATTTGTAAGTGTGAAATAACCTCTAACTTTACCAATTGAGGTACAATATATATATATATATAGTCTTTTCAAATGACATTCTGTCATATACAATCTGTTGAAAAGAATAAGATCTTTTAAACAGCAATACGATCTCTCATTAATCAAGCTGCTTTATTAGCAGCAGTGTAATATATAGGATCTCGCATGCATATACCATTCTAACAGAATTAATCTTGCCTAGTTGCACCTTTACAGGCATTAATCTCAGTGGGGTAATTCTCAGTCCACCCTTTATGTTTTAAAGGATTAGTGATATGTTCATCTGCGGCACATGCCGACATAGTATTGATTTAGAATTAACCCCTTTTCTAGCCATACTATCGGGAACATTTATGAATTAACATCCTGGATTTTATTCATTATAACATATGACAAGACTGTAGTATACCTTCTACAACACATTTTGACAGATCTATGATCTATTTTTGTGTATATGCGGCATGCGCCTTATTGTATTTAATCATAATAGTTCTATCATGGACCTCTGCTATGAAATAACTAGTTGTTCTATTTGGCAGATCATGTATTTGCACTGCTATAAGTTCTAAGTTGCAACATTTTCAGTGTTGTACATAATTGATACTTTAGAGCAACTGTTGCATTTGCAATAATTCTGCCACATTCTATCTAAGCGCTTACCACATGCATAAGAGCAATTATTATTTAAGTTTTTTTATGCCCTGTCCTTGTGAGTCCTAGATAGAGGCATTGTGCCTATAGTTATTGACATTTTGGAAGTAATAGTCCACTCCTGAGCCATTCACTTCTTTGTACATTGTTTTATATTTTGCTTTTTATGATTCTAATTAATACTAATAAAATATACATTTTATGTGTCTGTATATTATTCTCTTCTTAGACTGAGGGCTGTGATATGTGTTTGAGAGTAAGCCTTTATCATTTATTATCACTATTGATAGGGATCTTCTATATCATACAGATGAGGTGTGCCTCTTTTAGTGAGTCTCTTTTTCTCTTTTTTTGTTCAGACAGGCAATAATGATATGCTGGATAATATGGAGATACACAGTGTAGCAGGAAATCTTTGTTGGTATACAGTTACTAGTAGAGATGGGCGAGCTTGGTTCCCCGAGATCCAAATTCATCCGAATTTCACCTATCCGAATACCTCTCCCGCCCATTTGTAATCGAAATCGAGGCAAAACGTCATCGTGACGTATTCGTATTTCTGAGCTCGGTTCTCGCGAGATTTGAAAAGCATAAATACCAGCCTCCACAGGAATCCATCACCATTTGACAGAGGGAGAGAGCAGGGTTAGGTCACAGGCTGTATTAGCGCAGGGACAGAGCAATAATTGTACACCTTATTCTTTCTATTATTCTTTCATTTCGAATCTATTCAATTATATTATTATTAAATCAAAATCCATTTGCAATTGTTAGAGCAGCAAGACAGGAGGATAGAGGAGGCTTATTTTTCAATTTGTTTGCACTACAAGTGCTTTGGGGTCTCCCATATTCTACAGTGTTTTAGACTAATTTTTCTGGCTGTCAAAAGTGATATTTGTCAGCAGTATTTCGAAAATATTTTTGCACCACAAGTGATTTGCGGTGTCCAATATTCCCCAGTGTTTTACAGTAATTTTTCTGGCTGTCAAAAAAAGTCGTATTTGTCAGCAGTATCTATCTAATACAATTTTTGGCACTTCAAGTGCTTTGGGCTCATTTAAAATGGATTCAAAGCAGTCCACATATGAGCAGAATCAGCAACCAGGTTCTGTCACCAGTCCTGATGGTAGTGTTCCCAGTACGTCATCTGGGAAAGGCGATGTAAAAGTACATAGTCTTTTTAAATCCGGTAAAAAAAAACACACACCCCAAAAAAATTTACCGCGTTGAAGCGAAAAAGAAGTGTAACTGAGGAAAAGTTGACTGCCGATAAAAAAAACAAAAATGCCAATATGCCATTCTACACACGCAGTGGCAAAGAAAGAAGGAGGCCTTCACCTTTCTCTATTAGTGGCAGATCAAAAAATGTTACTGAGCCTTCTTCTTGTACGGTCACTCGTGACCAAGCAAGACCAAGTAATTTGGAGTCTAAAAGTGGTGCACAACTGCTGTTATGCGTCAAAGCCGAGCTGCAAGAAAACAGTAAGGCATTAAAGGATAATGTATGCTCTGAATCGGAAATGACAACAATCCCTGTGGAGAGTCCATCCACCAGTGGTATGTCTAATCGTGAGCATTCTGTTAGTGTACCCATAAAGAAGGGCCCTTTCAGCAGTTCTGCTGATGTGTGCCTGAACAACAGCCCGAGTGTAGCCGGTGATACACAAATTGAGGATGCCACTTTAGAATTAGAAGAGGATGAGGGGGAGATTTGTGTAGGCGACGAGGGCGCTAATGAGGATGTTGATGAGGATGAGGTTGTTTGTGTAAGTCCGGCACCAGTGGCAGCAGTTCTGGCACGTGACAAGAAAAAGGCCATTGTTATGCCTGGCCATAAAACAAACAAACATCCACTTCTTATGTGTGGAATTATTTCTACCCAAATCCAGACAACAATTGTATAGCCATTTGTAGTGTATGTCAAGCCACAGTCAGTCGAGGGAGGGACCTTAACCATCTTGGAACCTCGTCTATGTTACGCCATTTAACGAGAGTTCATGGCAAAGTGTTGGGAAAAGCTGAAAGCTCTTCCAAAAAAATTACAAGCACTCCATCATCAGCTAGTACATTCCAACGGCTACAAAATACACCCACCACACCATCCTCATCAATATCCTCAGTAGCGCTCGGAGTAAGCCCTGCATCCCACTTATTAAGGCTGGATGACTCCTGCACTATAATTGATTCCTCTGAAGAAAGCGTTAGTCCCACTGCTGCTGCTGTTGCTGCTACTGGGGGTGAATCGTCAGCCCAGAGGAAGGCCAAGAAAAAGAGCAGTCCTACATTTCAACAATAAACTGTGAAACAATCATTTGCTAGGGAAAGCAAATATGACAGCAGTCACCCAGTCGCCAAGCGAATCACAGACGCCATGGCTGCCATGTTAGTGTTAGATCTGCATCCAATATCCACAATAAACGCAGCTGGTTTTTCGCAGCTAATTGAGGTTTTGTGTCCGCGTTACAGAATTCCATCGCGACACCATTTCTCCCATAAAGCTATTCCACAACTATACCAAAAAGTGTGTACAAATGTAGAGAGTGCACTGAAAAATGCCATTCTGCCCACTGTCCACTTAACCACAGATATGTGGACAAGTGGAAGTGGTCAAACCAAAGACTATATGACTGTGACAGCCCACTGGGTTGGTCATTCGCCTTCACCAGCAGGAACAGCAGCAGCATGTACACCACTACGTAACATTTGTCACAGGCAGGCCACTCTTTGTATCACTGGCTTCACTAACAGGCATACAGCTGACAATTTGTTATGCAAACTAAGAGATGTGATTGATACATGGCTTATACCACTTGGACTCTCCCCAGGATATGTCATTTCTGATAACGCCAACAATATAGTGCCAGCATTACAGCTGGGTGAATTCCATCACATTCCCTGTTTTGCTCACACCATCAACTTAGTGGTGCAGAGCTTCCTACGAAATAACTGTGAGGTGCAGGAGATGCTTTCGGTGGCCTGTAAAATTTCAGGCATTCTGCCACAGCATGTAGGAGATTGCAGCAGCTCCAAGAGCAGTTTAACTTGCCCTGCCACCAACTTAAGCAAGAGGTGGTAACTAGGTAGAATTCCACCCTGTACATGCTTCAGAGGATGGAGGAACAGCGCAAAGCCATCCAAGCGCATTGCACAAGCCATGACATTGGGAAAGGAGGGGGGATGTATTTCACTCTTGCACAGTGGGGAATCCTTTCAGTGCTGTGCAAGGTGCTGAAACCATTTGAAGTTGTGACGTGTAAAGTGAGTGCAGATTCTGCTAGTTTGAGCCAAGCCATTCCTTTAATTAGACTATTGGAAAAGCAGCTTGAGAAACTGAAGGAGGAGATGAAAGCAAGCAATTCCGTAAAGTATGTTGGCCTTGTAGATAAAGTACTTAAATCGAGGATCATTGTGAAGCAAATTATTAAGATCTTGAACTCGGATCAGTACATTTTGGCCACTGTGCTTGATCCAAGGTTTAAGACCTACATTGAGTCTTTGCTTCAAAATGAACGAGATGTGAACTTTTTCAAGGAGCTATTGCTCAGCAAGTTGAACTGGGCCTTGGCTTGATGACATGTCCTCCTTCAGTATCTCAAGCAGCTGCTGCTTGTTAAAAATTCAATTTTCCAAAAAGAAGCAGGGAAGACGCAGGGGGCAGACCAGAACAGTTTAACATCTGGGCTGGTTTGAAGGATTTTTCCAAAAAATGTGTGACCTTGCCCATAACTCCATCCGATACGAGTAGTAACATGCAAAGGAGGTAAATGATATGGAAATGTGAGACAGTCCCTTTCCTTACTGGGAAGAAAAGCAGGCCATTTGGAAACCCATGTACAAACTTGCTTTGCAATACCTAAGCTGCCCACCCTCAAGTGTGTACTCTGAACGAGTGTTCAGCAGAGCCGGAACTTAGTCAGTGATCGCCATAGAAGGTTACTTCCCAAAAATGTGGAGAAAATGATGTTTATAAAAATGAACTACATCTTCCACGAGGAAGGCCTTTACCATCAAATACATCCAAGCACTGACTGTTCTCTAATGGCGGATTCAAGCGCGATGAATTGGTGATGATGACATACACACTGATGAGGGTGAGTATGAAGCTCAAGATGTTGACGATAACTTCTTTTTAAAACTTTCTATTTAAGTGTAGGGTGCAATCTACCCCCAAAGAGGAAAGGGACTTGGGGCATTTCTATATCACGTACCGTCTGCTGTTTGGGCAATTTCTCATTAATGGTAGGGTGTCATTCACGGACTGACCCCAAACTGGCTTTGTCTATTTTTATTAATATTGTACAGTCTATAACAGCTGCATTTTTGAGTATTTTCTACAAGTGGAGTGGGCCTATAGAGACAGAACCCAAACTGCCTTTGTCCATTTCAATTAATATTGTACTGTCTATAACGGCTGAATTTTTGAGTATTTTCTACAAGTGGAGGGGGGCCTAGAGAGACTGAAACCAAACTGCCTTTGTCCATTTCTTTACATATTTAACTATAAGTGTAGGGTGTAATATACATCCAAAGACGATGGCTGCATTGCCAATATGCATAGATGGAGAGGAAGACAATCTGGTTTGTGTGTAGAATTAATGAAGGCCTACCAGGAATTAAACTGTTTTTTGGATAATTTATTAGCTGTACATTTACATTGCTTATCCAAGAAACAGATGGAGCACTAAATTTGGTTATTTTATGCCCAAAAACATTGATTTTTAAACAAAATGGCAAAACAAAACCAAACTAGACCAAAACACGCAATGGCGGTTTGGCAAAACCAAAACACGACGTTAATCCAGAACCAAAACCAAAACACGGGGGTCAGTGAGCATCTCTAGTTACTAATAATGCAGTAATTCTTCTGGCGTTTTGCTGTATATGCGTCAGATCTAATTTTTAACAATAGTCCTCATGAATACTGCAGATTGGGATTCCGATACCGCGATAACTATTTTATAATTCAGACTATATTAATGTTCCCTCACCCAAAGCATTAGTGATTTAACAGGCAGTTAACAATCCACTCCCTCCACCATTACTGATACAGAGAGCCGTGTATGGCAACACCGTTTCAATCTCTGTTTATGAGAGAGAGCGGTTTTGAGGAATGTATATACTACTGTATTATACAAATAGAGAGACGCTGCTTCAACAATATATTGAAGAGCCCAATATTATATGTACCAATGCTCTAATTAAGTTAGGAAGGTTAAAATCTGACTTCTAGAGGATATATTGCTTTCAATATTGTAGCACACACTAATAAATACTGGAAGAATAATTACTAACTGTTAGGAACCCCTCCAGCCAGCACAACACAACCCGGAGTCTACTCTGCCAATCAGGTGTTCACTGGAGCCCCTGATGGTGGGGACAGACTGGGCTGCAGACTGACAGAGGGTCGTGAAGTGCGTACTGGCTGGGGAGAACCCAGGTAAGCGGAGTGCATTCCAAGCAGAGGTCAAGGGCAGGCAGCAGATAGCAGATTCGATAAACAAGCCGGGGTCAGGGGTCACGAGCAGACTGGATGGTCGGTATACAAGCCAGAGGTCAGGGTCACGAGAAACACAGGCAGGGTCCAAATCCAGGCAAGGGGTCATACACGGGTAGTCAATAGAATTTCCAAGACACAGGAACAAGGCACATGCAGGTCAGCAGACTGGAACAGAAGCTATAACCAGCAGTGAGGCTGCAGACTTCACTGCCTTAAGTACATGGTTAAACCAATCAGAGCCTAGCTCTGTAACCACACACAGGTCCCTGTTAATTATATAAATCAACACCTAAATAGCCTCCAGGCTATTACATAACCTTACGCATGAGCCCGGCTGTCCCCTGTTGCCGGGACGCAGCGCTATACTGTGAGGCGTCCGGCCGTTGTCTTGACAACGGTCGGCGTTGCAAGGGAAGTGACGTACCGGTCGTCATGGTGACGGCCGGGACGCTGGGGCAGACAGGAAGCGAGCCGCGGCGGCTGTGAGTACCGCCGCGGCTCGTGACAGTACCCCCCCTCTTGAGGAGGGGTCGAGGGACCCCGACATCCAGGTTTCCCAGGGAATTTCTTAAAAAATTCCTTCAAATGCTTTGAAGCGTGCAGTCGTCTTCGCAGGACCCAGGACCTCTACTCTAATCCGCCATTCTTCCACTGGACTAGGAAGTGCACCTGACCCTGCACCTTTTTAGAGTCGAGAATCCTCTGGATAATGTATTTAGGTGGTTTATTCATATTTCTCACATGCAAATTTGGAGGCTGAGATTGGTTCGGGTATAGCACCGGCTTAAATAGAGAACAGTGAAAAGTGTTGGGGATCTTTAGTGAACCAGGGATCTTTAATCTGAAAGCTACCGGATTAATCTGCTTGATGATCAGGAACGGACCAATGAATTTAGGCCCCAGTTTCTTACAAGGCTGTCTAAGCCTAATATTCCGTGTCTAAAGCCACACTTTCTGGCCCACTTTGAATGAGCAGGTAGTACGGTGGCGGTCTGAATTTTTTTTAGAGAAAAATGAGGCTCGTTTTAAAGCGCACTGAACTTTCTTCCAGATACTTCTGAGATCTGAAGCTGTAGGACGTATCTCTGGAATACCTGCGGACCTGAGCGAATATAAAGAATTGGACCTGGGATGGAAACCAAAATTACAGTAGAACGGAGATGTATGAGTGGATGAGTGACAGGAATTGTTGTACGCAAACTCTGCCCAGGGTAACAAAGAGGACCAGTTGTCGTGGAGTTCAGTGGTGTATAATCGTAGAAACTGCTCCAGGGACTGATTAACCCTCTCCGTTTGGCCATTAGATTGAGGGTGGTATGCAGATGAAAGTCTGATTTTGATTCCAAGAATGGTACAGAACGACTTCCAGAACTGCGCAACAAACTGAGAACCACGATCTGAGACAATATCAACAGGAAGACCATGGAGTCTAAATATATGTTGGACAAAGAGAACCGCTAGATCTCTAGTGCTGGGAAGTCTGGTTAGCGGTATGAAATGGGACATTTTACTAAAACGATCTACAACCACCCATATGGTATTATGTCCTGCAGAGGATGGGAGATCAACGATGAAATCCATTGATAAGTTTTGAGGGAATGTTCAACGGAACAAGCTGGCCTGAAGGAGAGTTCCTGAGAACCTTACTCCTTGCACAAGTCTCACAGGAGAGGACAAAGTCTCTGACATCCGCAGATAATGAGGGCCACCACACGGCACGAGAAAGAATTTCCAATGTTTTATGGATTCCGGGATGCCCGGCTGTCTTGTTGACATGTGCCTCAGAAAGGACCGCTTTTCTCAAGTGGACTGGAACAAACAGACGAATTCCTGGAGTATTAGCAGGAGCTATCTTCTGGAATCTATGGAGCGTCACACTTAAATCCTGAGTTAGTCCGGCATGAATTATAGAGGAAGGAATGATAGGTAGAGGATCAGAAACAGGAACGTGATGCGACATAAAGCTCCTAAACAGAGCATCTGCCCGGACATTTTTAGAACCAGGTCTGTACGTAATTACGAAATTGAAGCGGGTAAAGAAGAGTGCCCAGCGGGCCTGTCTGGGATTCAACCGTTTTGCCGACTGGATGTACTGTAGATTCTTGTGGTCCGTAATTACAGAGACAACATGTACCGCTCCTTCTAGCCAGTGACGCCACTACTCAAAGGCCCACTTAATAGCTAATAGCTCTCGGTTGCCCACGTCGTAATTCGCTTCAGCAGTAGAGAACTTACAAGAGAAGTATGCACATGAATGCAAACGGTGAGTGTGAGGATCCTTCTGAGAAAGGATAGCGCCAGCATCGGCATCGGAGGCATCCACTTCTAATACAAAAGGAAGATCGGGATTAGGATGTCTAAGGACTTGAGCAGATACAAACGCTCTTTTTAGGGCTTCAAATGCAGTTACTGCCTGAGGAGGCCAATTAGTGGAATCCATCCCTTTCCGGGTAAGGGCGACTATAGGAGCCACTATATCAGAAAAACTGTGGATGAACCTTCTATAATAATTTGCGAAGCCCAAGAACCTCTGCACGGCCTTGAGGTTGTTGGGTTGTACCCAGCCGAGAATGGCTTGGATTTTAGTTGGGTCCATGGAGAAGCCAGCCTGAGAGATGATGTATCCCAAAAATGACACCTTCTGTACTTTAAATTCGCATTTCTCCAACTTGGTGAAGAGATGGTGGTCTCTAAGTGTTTGGAGAACCTGCTTAACATGAGTCCGATGCAAGGACAGCGACTGAGAGTATATAAGGATGTCGTCCAAATAGACAACCACGAAGTGGTCAAGGAATTCACAGAGAACTTCATTAATCATGTCTTGAAATACAGCAGGTGCATTACTGAGGCCAAACGGCATGACCAGATACTCGTAGTGGCCGGAGTGTGTATTAAATGCCGTCTTCCACTCATCTCCCTCTCGGATGCAGATGAGGTTGTATGCTCCACGGAGATCGATCTTGGTGAAGACGGTGGCACCTCTTAACTGATCGAATAAGACTGAGATGAGAGGGAGACTGTAATTAAATTAAGGCCCCGGTAGTCAATGCAGGGCCGCAGTCCACCATCCTTCTTTGAGACAAAGAAGCATCCGGCACCTACAGGAGATTTGGATGGCCTGACAAACCCCTTCTCAAGATTTTCCTCAATATAAGCTTGCATGGCCTTGGTCTCGGGACCAGAGAGAGAATACAAGCGCCCCTTAGGTAAATTGGAACCAGGAATCAGGTCAATAGCACAGTCGAAGTCTCGATGAGGTGGTAAAGTGTTTGCAGCCTTTTTGGAGAACACATCCCAGTACTCATGATATTGTGAGGGAAGTTGCTCCGGAATAGACTGGATAACACGCAGAGGCAGAGTCAAGCAGGACTGTGTACAAAACGAGCTCCACTGGACAATTTCACCTTTTGCCCAATCCACGACGGGATTATGACGGGAAAGCCACGGATGGCACAGAATCAGCGGGACTGACGGACAGTCGATGAGGAAGAGGGTTATTGCCTCGGAATGGAGAGCTCCTATGTTCAGTTGTAGTGATGGGGTCTCAAAAACGATTTTTCCTCCAGGCAATGGACTCCCATCTAGGCCACAAACTGTAATTGCAGAACGAAGCTTCACTATAGGAATCCCAGCAGTATGGGCAGACCCGATGTCGAGGAAGTTGCCTGCAGCTCCACTATCAATGAAGGCCGACAGGGCCACGGAACTTGCACCAAAAGCAAGTTGTGCGGGAATAAGGACAGCATTCTTTTGGGACACAATTTGGAAGCCTAAGTCAACCTTTTCCAGACATGCTCCTTTTTCAGGTTTATATGGACAGGAGCCGGAGAAGTGGCCTTTATTGCCACAATAAAGACATAGACCTTGTGACCGTCTCTTGTCTCTTTCCTCAGGAGGGAGACGAAACGCCCCCGGGTGCGTAGTCTTCTCAACAGCCGTGGAGGCCGGAATAAATGCAGATGAAAAAGAAGATGCCTCTTTCTCAGTCCTCCTCTCCTTGATTCTCCTGGCAATTTTAATAGCAAGCTGCATAAGGCTCTCCAATGAGGCGGGGGAAGGATACTGCACAAGTGAATCCTTAGTCTCCTCTGACAGTCCTAGGCGAAACTGGCTGCGTAATGCTGGATCGTTCCACTCACTGTCAGGCGACCATCTGCGGAATTCAGCGCAGTATTCTTCTGCAGAACGTTGAGCTTGCTTTAAGGCCCGTAGATGAGCCTCAGCAGAGGCAACTCGATCTGGATCATCATAAAGGAGGCCTAGTGCATTAAAGAACGTTTCCAACGATTGCATGACAGGACTCGACTGTGGTAGGGTGAAGGCCCAGGACTGGGGGTCACCCTGCAGGAGGGAAATGACAATTCCAATTTTCTGCTGTTCCGAACCAGAAGACCGAGGTTTCAGCCGAAAATAGAGCTTGCAGTTTTCTTTAAAATTACGGAACAGGGCCCTGGTTCCGGAGAACCGGTCCGGCAAATTCAACTTGGGTTCATTGATGGAACTTGATATGGCTAGTGTAGTCCGGTGGTCCTCCTCTTGGACGGACAAACGCTGGGACAATCCCCGGACCAACTGGTACAGGGTTTCCACATGACTTGCCAGGGCTTGAAAAGGAGACAATTGGGTTCCGCTTTCATCCATCACAACTTCGTCTCCGGAACATCTGTTTTTGGCCGGTTATAATGTTAGGAACCCCTCCAGCCGGCACGACACAACCCGGAGTCTACTCTGCCAATCAGGTGTTCACTGGAGCCCCTGATGGTAGGGACAGACTGGGCTGCAGACTGACAGAGGGTCGTGAAGTGCGTACCGGTTGGGGAGAACCCAGGTAAGCGGAGTGCATTCCAAGCAGAGGTCAAGGGCAGGCAGCAGATAGCAGATCCGATAAACAAGCCGGGGTCAGGGGTCACTAGCAGACAGGATGGTCGGTATACAAGCCAGAGGTCAGGGTCACGAGAAACACAGGCAGGGTCCAAATCCAGGCAAGGGGTCATACACGGGTAGTCAATAGAATTTCCAAGACATAGGAACAAGGCACAGAGCAGGTCAGCAGACTGGAACAGAAGCTATAACCTGCAGTGAGGCTGCAGACCTCACTGCCTTAAGTACATGGTTAAACCAATCAGAGCCTAGGTCTGTAACCACACACAGGTCCCTGTTAATTAATTAAATCAACACCTAAATAGCCTCCAGGCAATTACATAACCTTGCGCATGCGCCCCGCTGTCCCCTGTTGCCGGGACGCAGCGCTATACTGTGAGGCGTCCGGTCGTTGTCTTGACAACGGTCGGCGTTGCAAGGGAAGTGACGTCCCGGTCGTCATGGTGACGGCCGGGACGCTTGGGCAGACAGAAAGCGAGCCGCGGCGGCTGTGAGTACCGCCGCGGCTCGTGACACTAACAATATAATTTAACTCCTGAGGGTAAATGTATCAAGCTCTGATTTTTTTAGATGATTTAAAATTGGCGCAAATTGTGAGAGATAACCAGCGAAGTGCAAAATCGCCTTATGTATTAAGTAGCGATTTTTAGTCCGATCTTCAAAATCGCTGTTCATCTCGCGTGATTTGCAACATCATCAAACTTGCCCTTGTTTAGCTGAATTGCCATTTTAAAACCAGTACTAATTTCTGATTGGTTGCAAGTTTTACATGCAAAATTTGCGTGATTTTAACCTCACTAACATATTTTAAAAAGAAATGGGTGGAGCCCGATCAAAAAATTATTAACCATAGCCCAGCCTACTGCTGATTACATGAAAATCAGGGGAAAAAATTGTATGCCCCCTTCCCCCCCAAGTTTCACGCAACCAGAGCTAGGAAGACGAACCAGGGTGGGTGGCACTATAGCAGGGAGTAGAGCTACCTACCTGTGAGTTGCATGCTGTAGATCGAGAGTTGTTTGTAAACCAAGCCGTTTAGTCTGTGCCAGAAATTAGAAGCCAGAGTCAGGGACCACTACCAATGGATTTGCTGCGCCAGGGATCAGGTGCCAGAGGTCACCATAATGCAGAGCCAAGGGTCAGGAGCCAAAAATCACCATAATACAGAGCCAGAAGTCACTGCAGTGTAGAGCCAGTGGTCAGGAACCAGAAGTTGCCAAAATTCAGAACCACAGGTCAGCAGCCAAGAACCACCTGGAGCAGAATGTACAGGACCAGGAAGCTAGTGTGTAACTGATATTACCGGCAATATGAAGCTGGACAGGTAAGGACCTACCTCCAATTATAACTGATCTGCTGATTGCCCCCAGTTGTCAAGAAAGCGAAAATGATTACATGCCAATCGTTTGAAAAGCCTAACACTGTAGGCAATCAAAATCCTCCAACTCCCTTGTCATCTCTCATCTGGTCTACCGAACTCTCCTCCTTCTCTCTGGTCTTCCTTCCTCCCATGTCTCCCAACTGCAATCCATTCTCATTGCTGCTGCTCGTCTTACTTTTCTCCACCACTGCTTGAATCTACCTGCCCTCTCTGCCCGCAACACAAACACTAACTTCATTTCCACTACTGAGTTCATTTCAAATGCCTCGCTCACCAATAAAGCCCTCATACAATCTCTCCCCCACACATCTTCAACCTCAGCTTCCTCAACACTCCCTCACCCCACTTTTGTTCTGCCAACGAATACTTTCCTTGTACTGCTCCCCTCCTCTGGAACTCACTCCCTCTCCCAGTCATGCTTTTCACCTCCCTCCAAGCCTTCAAACAAGCTCTCAAAGCCCATTCCTTAATCAAAGTCTACCAACTCTCCTCCTAACCCACTCCTACTCCACACTTCACACCTATTCCTTCTGTGTCACCCCCATTTGTCTACCATTCCCCTCTGGTTTGTAAGCTCTTTTGAGCAAAGTTCTCTTACCTCTGTTCTTCCATCTCATTACTTATGCCACAAGCTCACCTGTGCTTTCCCTCCTATAAACCAGTGGCTCTGATCCTGTTTGCTGTGCCTACACTCCTGGGGTACAGGCTCTCTGTGGCTGGAACACTTAGAAATAACTGATTAAATAAACTTATCTCATTTAGTGGCACAGTTCACCAATGTTTATCATTGCAAATGTACTGAGTTTTGTATTGGAAATGTACTAATGCCCTCTTAGAGGAAATTTGTTTCTGCAATTGTCTGAAGAAAGGACATACCATGCTACTTAAGCCTTTTTCATCTGGGGTGGCCAACACTTTTTTAGCCTGAATACAGAGCAGGGGGGGGAAGTTCACCTTTTTATCCTGTCTTGTTAAAAAGATAGACAAACTATATGAATAATACAACCAGCAAGTAATTTAGGAAATCACAGATTGATGTGAATTGTTAAATCTAAGATTGGAGAATATATTGCATCCTGACACTAAATATCTGATGTAATATCTCAGACTTTGTGGTGTCAGCTAGGAAGGGGCCTGGGTTACCCCCTGCCACCATGTGTGTCAAAAACAGTATGCAAGAGCTGTATTTTGTATTTTAACTGTAGTAAACCAGTTAAACTTCTGGATATCACTAGTATCTATAACTAGTGTGTACCCTTCAGCAATAAAACATCACTGCTTAATAATTCTGCCTGGCTCCTATGACCTGATGTATCCTATGACAAACAGATAAAAGCTTATACTCGAATCCGTTCCCCAGCTGTCCTGTGTTGAACCCAGTGTCTCTATGTCAATACTTTGCCAGCTACCCAGCAATCCTGATCCATTGGAAACGGTCAGGAGTTACTAGTCAACCCACAGAAAAGAGGTATGGTAGCAGCTATACCAGCTACCCAGATGTAAACTGTTCTAGACACCATGAAGGAGCCTAATGGTGGCAGAGAGATTCACCTACAACTATTGTGCGTTAGCATTCGCAGTCGGCGAGTGTCTGTTGGTAAGGTGACACCAGTAGAAGTGGTCAATATCAGTCGGTTACTGACGACGAGAGGAAACCCAGATAAATTGTTTAAGAAGAACATCCCTTCATTCTTCTCCCACCCCCATCCTGGCGAAGTAAGCCCATCCGATCACACAGAGATTGTGCTAATTTGTTGCCCCATCTCCCATGCATTTTTCCACTAGTAATTGTAAGACCTTGTTCTCTGCCTAGCAGTTAATTTCCTGCTGGTTAGGCTATTCATTTTCTGTTTTTATTTTACTGTTATGCCTGTTTTGCCTTAATTGTAATGTCCTGTTTTACTGTATTGTCTATGTATGGCGCTGCAGACCGTTTCCACTGCTTTATCAATAAACAAGAATGGTATAAATGTTTTTTTTGTTTTTTCTTTGTTTTTTTTTCCAAGAGGTGATTCAGTGCTAGTCTTACCTCCAAGATACAAATATTGTGGATTCAAATGTGTACTGATTATTCTAATGGTGAAATCTTCAGTCATAAATTCATGTTTGCCCCAAATATGCAAAAAATAACAAAAAACTAAACCTAATGCAATAATGAAACAAAAACTTTGTCTATGCAACGCCCATACACATAATACCTTTTTATTTTACAGAAGTCTTTGAATTTTGAGAAAATATAATTAGTTTGCTCATATCTCTTAACACAGCAAAGAAAATCTTCCCAAAATAGTCCAAAAAAGATTTGCTTTGTCTTAGTTTTATTTTTAATTGAAATGCAAGAAAGTGAATTAAAAACAAATGTTTATACTTTTCTTCTTTAACCACTACGAAGAAATAATTTGTGATCTTGCTTTGGCATCATTCCAAAACAACAAAAGCAGGGTTATATGCATAGGTTTTCACAATAAAATCTGCATGTGAAAATGATAATGCATTTTTTTTAATTGCTAGTTTTCATTGTCTTGAGTAAGATTTCAAATAAGGGGGTGCCCCTAAATATGTAGGTGTGAGTATGGGGGGAGATTGGGCACTTTTAGTGCCCTCCCCCAGTCCCCTGGCTATTCTAGAATTTCTGTAGTTTATGGTGGTGTTTGGTGAGCTCCTATAGATTGTTAGCTTGCTAGCCGGGCCCTCTTACCTCTTTGTCTGTTTTACCCAATATTGTTTATTACTGTGATTTGTCCCCAATTGTAAAGGGCCACATAATTTGCTGGCACTATATAAATAAATGTTTATGATGATGATAAACATTAACTGCTAAGGGGCCACATCATCTGAAAAAGGAGACTCTTGAGTGACTCTGAGTTTATTGATGCCATGATGAGGGGATTTCTGTAGTGTAGTAGGGTATTGTCTGATGATCACACTGATCACCTGACCATATCTACACAGGGACACATGATTCGAAAGAGAAGGCTGTCCTCTTTCAGATAAGTATGCCCCTGAGTCTCTGGGTGCCAAGATGGAGGAGATGTGGCACTTTTAGTGCCCTCTCTTTATCCCCTGGTTCTTCAGAATTTTCTGTGTGTAGTGGGAAGGAGGAGGCGCCCACTCCACCAAAATCGTTCTTGGCAATTTTGCATGCATTGAATGTTACCAATGTATATTTCACTAGTTAGACCACATCATGAATATGGATTACAATTTGAAAGGAGACTGTATGAGAATGTGAGAGACTGTATGAGAATGTGAGTGGATTCAGAGGTGGGAAACCTCATTAATAATGGGAATAGAAGAAATAAATTATAGAGAGGTTAGAAAAGGTTTCTTTATGTTGGTGAATAAACACACATTAGAAAATTTCCATACCAAGGGCGTCACAGATAACTAGGGGTCATTCATTGTACAGTATATTAAAGAAAGATCCTCGGCATAGGTACATTTTACTGTAAGGGTGGTTTAAGCTTTGGAATTGTTTGACATATGAGGTAGTGAACACAAATTTAGTATCCGAATCTTACAAGAAGTTTTATATTCGGCTATAATTTGTAGAGGGAGTGCTTCACCCAGGAAAATGTTTCTATTTATGGAAACGTTGGCTATGAACTTCACCTCCAGTAAAACACCATACTCATCAGCTGGTTCTGATAACTGCGTACACTATTTGCCCTCTTAGTAGAGCACCCTACCACCAGTCATGCCACATGTGACATATTCATCTTTGAAACACTCTTTCCGCTGTCCTCGCTGTTATCATTGAACCAATTTTTTATCTTTTAGGATAAACCAAGTTTTCCAGAGATTTTATTCAGCGTTTGTTGGTTATACATGGTGTACGTGGGTGTGTGTGTTTTCTCATAGACATGCATTTCTGTTTTGTCACAAACTGCAAAAACTGGGGAAGTGAAGTACAACTCCCATTACTTTCTGCTTTGTGACTTCAGCACTTAATTGTACACTTGTTCCTGTTGTGTATGTATATGGATTACCATATCAAAATACTTTAAAAGCAGAATTAAATATTTAACAATATATGTGACTGTGAAAATGAGATTAAACTTCAAACTTAAGTGTAAGTATATTTGGAAGTGTTCCCCGTTAGTGGGAGTTCAGAAACACCACTTTGGATGTGGCAGTAATTATAATTTGAGCACTACTTACTTCTGGGAGACTAAAAGTGATTAGTCCAAATGTATACTACAATTAGGAGTAATGATTTTACTTTTGCAAATGTTGCAGAATCTTTAAAACAGGGCAATGTAGATAAATTACTCCCATTGTTAATTAGAATGGTTGTCCATGTTTCCACAGACCCTTAGTAACCCAACCAAAAAAAATACATATCTATGGAAGCTCTTTCATAGAGCTCTATTGTGAAGCTGTGGACAGCCTGTAATAGACTTATTTTCCTTGAGATTGACTATACATAGCTTGAAGGTTAAACAAAAAAGGGATTGTTAAAAAGCAGATAAACCTTTTAAATGTATTTTATGTAGGTTTTAAAAAAGACATGTCTGTAAATACATAATGTCACTATCATTTTTATCTGACATTTAAAATAAAGTTAAATACTGATCAGATAATTTATTGTTTTATTTATGTTTTATGAAGGGAACTGGGTATTTGCAATGATAGCTTAGGTATGCAAATGTATTGATCCATTTACCTGATCATGGTTGTTTAAGTAGGTTTGACCATAAATGTTTTGTACCTATTTCACAGTGCTTCCTTAATCTTCTACAGGTTGCAGATTACATTCCTCAACTTGCTAAATTTAGCCCGGATCTCTGGGGCGTTTCAATTTGTACTGTAGATGGACAGAGGTAACTTTCATCTTTCATTTTGATATGTGTACACATCCTATAATAATACACGTGGTTATTAAAATGCATACAATTTTTCACACTTGAAAAAGAGACCATTATAGAAGTATTGACTGCCATCTTTTAATACTTGATAGAAGCGCCTTTAGTTGCATTTACAGCAGTGCATCTATTTGGTAATGCTCTATCTGCATATTAGACACTGACATTTTTACCATTGCAAAATTGTGTGAGTTCTATAAGTTTGGATAAGGATGCTAGTGAACAGCAATTTCCAAATAAAAGAACACTGATTTGTGTCTAAATGTATATCAAGTACCCACTATACTGTACATTTGTAAATATTTGCTACATACGCTCTTATTATGAACATGACAAATGTAGATATTTATTTACAGCATTTGAAATACAGAGATTCAATTTTGTATTTGGTATAATATTAATAATCTAAAGCAGCAGCGGGCAACTGTTGGCTCACGGGTCTCAGTGGCCCACCAAGCCTTCATCTGCTGCCCCCCAGCCACCTGCTTTGTGTCTTATAAGAATGGGTGCAGCCAACTTCAGCATCACATGACCTTCTTTGCACAGTGCAGGGAGGTCACACGGCATACCTGGAGGAGGAGGGAGTGAACAATACTCTCTCCTATCTCCTGTGTGGCCCTTTTGAAGTGTGGCACTCTACCTCTTTTTTTAACTTGCCCCTCACATCTCAAAATGGCCTATTTTTCATCCCTTTTAAATCTTGAGAAAAAATCTATTTATTAAGCTAACACAGGTGATATCACAGAAGTTCACTACGATAAAGATCAATACCACTGTCCCCATAGTTGCCTATAGGGATGGTAATATGGACCCAGTAATTCATCTATTACTGCTGCGAAAAGCAACAATAAGAGATCATCGTTAATGAGGAAATTATGTGATTATTCATAAATTGGAGCCTAATTCTGTATTTTTAATGTTCCCAATGTATTTGACTCCTATATATTAAAGAATTACTATATAAAAAAAATATTTCTTACCCAGTTTTGATGGAGCTGGTAAGTCTGAAGAATTCACCATTTAAAATAGTTTCATGATTTCCTTCATTTTCCCTATAATTCCTTTATTTCATCAAAGAGCTCTCTTGTCACTAATTCGAGTATGATTTTATAATGTGGCGCTTAAAACTCTTTCTCTCTCTTTTTAGGCATTCTGTGGGCGACACCAAAGTCCCATTCTGCCTTCAGTCATGTGTGAAGCCTCTTAAGTATGCCATTGCAGTAAATGACCTAAGCACAGAGTACGTCCACAGATATGTTGGGAAAGAACCCAGTGGGTTGAGGTTTAACAAGCTATTTTTGAATGAAGATGGTGAGTGGTGGTATTGTTTTAATGTTTCAAATGCAATTTTTTTTTAAAAGGGCTAGATGACCATATTGCTCTAATGGTAGCCAATTCTTGATTGGAACTACATAGTGTATTAACAGACATACAAAGCAAAACATATGAAGTAGTAGTAGTAAAATTAATAATATTATTATCGTAGATTTGTAAGGCGCCACAGTGCTCTGCAGGACTGTATAGTAGGGAAAACAGGACATACATAAAACCAGGACATACAAGGTAAACAAAATAAATTACAGACATGAAATCAAAGGGTATTGAGGATTCTGCTCCCTAGAGAGCTCACATTCTAAGTGGCAGAGGTCACAGCTGAAACAAGAGGAGCAAATGTGACTTAGTATGTAGATTGGGACAGTTGTGAGGGTGTATTAATGTGTATAATATTATTGGGTATAAGGTAAGCTCTAAACAAGAGATGGGTTTTCAGAAAGCATTTCATGATTTGAAGGCTCATTTATTTATATAGCGCCAGCAAATTCCGTAGCGCTTTACAATTGGGAACAAACATTAATAAGAGATAAGAAGGCCCTGCTCGCAAGTTTGCAATCTATGGGAACTGGGGAATTCCATAAGTGGGAAGCAGCATGGGAGAAGTCTTTTAGTCTTGTAGCCTGGGAGTGAGAGGAGGTTACCAGAGACGAGACAAGGCGCAGGTCAGAGGTAGATCTAAGAGGACAGGACGGAGAGTATTTTTATATGAGATTTGAGATGTATGAAGGGGTGTTGTTATTGAGGGCTTTGTAGGTAAGGGTGAGTAATTTGAATTGGAGGACACAGGGAGCCAATGTAGGGATTTGCAAAGTGGTGCATCATATGTGGAGCAGTGAAAGAGGAAAATTAGTTTTGCAGCAGCATTTTGGATGGATTTAAATGCGAATACATGAATGTTGGGAATGCCATATGGCAGGAGATTGCAGTAGTCAAGACAGGAAATGAGGAGATCTGGCAGCATGGATGATGATGAGCTCTGTTTGGACATGTTGAGGTTAGATAGCTTGTAAATAGTAGAAAGACAGTTGCACAAAATAGTACAGAAGGGGAGAGGTCAGGGATGAGATATAGATTTGGGTGTCATCAGTGTAGAGATGGCACTAAAGGCCGAATGAGTGAATGACTGCCCCAAGAGAAGAGGTGTACACTGAAAAAAGTAAGGGGCCATGAACAGAGCCTTGTGGACCCCAACAGATAGTGGGAGTGGAGAGGAGGATGTGCCAGAGGTAGAAAATGAACCAGGAAATAACTGTGTCACAAAGGCCAATCAAGTGAAGGGTGTGTAGGAGTAGAGGGTGATCAACAGTGTCAAAAGTAGCACAGAGGTCCAAGAGAATGAGTATGGATATATGACCCTTTGACTTTGCTTGAAAAATATATCATTGCTCTTTCTTCTGGTGTGCGTTCGATTGCTTTCCTCTCACAGCTTTCCTTCTGAACGTGCGTAGTTGGGAGAGTGTTCTTTGTACTTGTTGCATGGAAAATTAATAGGTGACTGGTCCAGTCCCGCTACCGATTTGAGTATTGACTTGTGGATGGTAGTGTGATATGACCAGTCACTGAATCGGCTGCTGTGCAGCAAGTAGAATGAACACACACACACACAAGAATAAAAATCAACATCAAAACTGGCAAGACACCGTTTTCCTTCCAGTAAACAACTTTATTTCCAGACCTATTAATGATAACCGTCCTTCATTACTTACACCAATAAGTCCTGCACTGTCGACTTCAGCAGGAATATTAAAACTATTATATAGCAAACATCATTGAAAGGTAATGAACTAATACCTACAATCTGGCTTACAGCGTAGAATCTGTATGAACTTGTACCCACTGTATAATCCATTGAGAGCCAGCAGTTACTGTGACAGGATGGACCGCCTATGCCACCCTGTCTGTTGCTGCTGGGAACCGGCTGGGTTTACTTTGCCACCATTCCCTTTCGTTATCCCAAATGCGCCCTCTTGCTGCTGTAGGGGGGGCTTACAAATACTGCCACCACTGAACTCCTTATCAGCAACCAGTACCGGGTTTCTTCTGGGTAACTGACGCTGCTAGTGTACTCCATTACTGGTTTACGTGGGCTGGTACTCCTGATCTCTTACTATGGATCAGGGCTGCTGTGGATGGTTCCCCCCTGGCCTATCACATTGGCCAGAGCTGCAGTGTAGCAGGCAGAGTGGTGGTACAGGAAAAACGGGGTCCAACCTCGGAAAAAGCCGGAGAATGGATTAAATTTAGGGTCTAATCTGCAGGTCACAACAATAAAGCAATATTTGAAGATGTTTTCAAGCAGGTCTTTGAAGCAAGTGATGTTTATTTGCTCTCACACTGGTTGAAGGTACCAGTGATCAGGTCAGGTGAAACAAGAAGAACATTTCAGTGTACAAGACAGTGCTTTTTATACTGATTTGGACACAGGCTATTTTTAGAATCAGGATGCAATGTGTTTACACAAACATGGATTTACATGCATTGCAAAGCCAACAATATTTACACTTATCTATGAAATTCTAGAGATGCTGTGATGTCCTGCATCTGGTTTTCAGATGCAGAGAATCTAGGAGCCAGTCTTAATTAAAAGTTCCTGCATTCAATGTAGGACCTTTACACATCAAAATATCTAATTAGCATGGGGCCCCTCTTCAGACAGTCCAGAATACACATTCCCAAAGAAAGGTACAAACCCCAAACAAGCCACTTCCTCACATCACACAAGAGACTTCCATTCACAAAGGCTTATTGAATCCGATATATACCTAAGAAATCATGCATTCCCTCTAGCAAGGTTAAAACAAACAAGTTTCTTCCCTGGTCTCAGAAATAAGGATTTCTTATATCAAAATATACACAATATCAAAAATAAGTGCATTGGCAATTATATAAATAAGCGCCCTGTGCTATTTCCTTTAAATAGATTTATACCAGAAGTTATTTATCAGTGATCCAGTCACAGTTACTTATTAGGAATTCATGGACATTGCTAAACAGACAGAAGTTATTTCTCTGCAGGTATTTATTATGTTCAGTTGTCATCTATATTGTGTATCCAAGAGCTCCAAGCATAGCTAGTACAGTGAAGTAGGAGTAGAAGAATAGGTATAGAGACAGGAGGGAAAAGGGCCCTGCTCATAAAAGCTTATATTCTAAAGGGAGTACAAACAGACAGCAGGCACAATGGGGAGTCAGGGGAGGGGATTTAGCTCATGAGCGAGTAAACAGTACAGGGCAAAAGAGGTGAGGAGATCAAGCATGGATAGATGGTTAGGTGGATGGCTGATATGCTTTAAGGAACGGATAAGTTTAAGAGTTAAGTGCCCGTTTGAAGGTGCACAGATTAGGGAACGGTTAGAGAGTAGGAAGACATACCAATGGAGGGGGACAGCGCGGGAGAAATATTGGACTCTGGAGTAGGATGAGGCGATCAAAGTGGAGGAGAGGCGATGGTCATTGGCCAATCGCAGGGAACAGGAGGTCGTGTGAATGAAAAGGAGGTTGGAGATACCTGAGGCAGTGTAGTGGGAGTGGGCCTTGTAGGTGAGGATGAGGAGTTTGAAAAGGATTCTTTAGGAGAAAGGAATCCAGTATAAAGCAGGGCAGAGAGGGCAGGCAGAAGAAGAGCGACGTGGAAGGATGATAAGTCTCGCAGCCGTGTTGAGTATAGAACGTAGGGGGTAGAATTGGGAGCAGGGGCGGCCAGTGAGGAGAAGTTTACAGAAGTCAACACGGGAAATGATGAGTGCATGGATAATGGTTTTGGTGGCATCCTGAGATAGGTAGGGCCGGATGCGGGTGATGTTGGGTAGGTGGAAGTGACAGTATTAGACAAGAGATTGAATGTGGGGGGCAAAAGAAAAGGAGGAGTTGAGGGTACAGTGGAGTTGGGGAACAGATGAGATGGGGATGTTATTAGCTACGAAATTCGCTGGCTTTATATAAATATGATGATGATGTTAACAGTGATAGAGAGTTCAGTGTGGGATGAAGATCGAAGAAGGTGACGAGACTACCCAGGGAGGTAGTGTACAGTGAAAAGAGTAGAGGGCCAAGAACAGAACCATGAGGGACTTCTACCTGGAGGAGGAGATAGAGGGGGGTATAAACCAGAACAGAATACAGAGAAGAAGCGTGTGGCAAAGTATGAATTGAACCATCTGAGGACAGTGCCGGAGGACCAGAGAGAAAGAAGGGTCTGCAACAGGATGGGGTGGTCCACGTTGTCGAAGGCCACAGAGGTGCAGGAGATGAAAAGGGAGAAGTGACCCCTGGATTTAGCAGAGAGAAGATTGATAGTAAGTTTGGTCATGGTGGTTTCAGTGGAGTGGAGAAGGTGGAAGCTGAATTGGAGAGGGTCAAAATGGGAGTTGTATACAGTGTCATTGATACGTGTTAGAGAAAATACTGCAAATGTATTGGCTTTCATAATTTCCCTTTTCAAATCATTCTGCTATTAACATAATTGTTGACAAATTTCTATTTCTGGTTATTGGAATAAAAATAGTAAAAATTGCGTCATAAAAATGTAGTAGCTATCAATATGCTGCTAGTATCTTAGCAAGGCTTTGAATTAATTACAATGATTAAAAATAGTAAATGCTCAAATCAGTAGTGCATTGTGATCCTATTTTTTTCGAGCTTAACTTAATCAGTAAAATTTGGCAAACATGTAAAAAGCAAAAAAAACCACATTGCATTATGTTCCTTTTATATTTGTCCATTTAGGAAAGATGGGCCTAAAATCCTGAACAACGTAAAATATTAACTTTTGATCTTTGGGAATTGTCTGGTAATGACACAAACTCTATATATCACCATATATCACAAATATAAAAACGTGAGAATAGTATTAGTAATTTGGGGTTAAGCAGAGAGAAAGAGAAGTAATGGATCAATTGAGTATAGTGGGTGGCTGGGTGTTTTTCTGAAAATATATACTGTATTTTCTCTGATTCAGAAAAAGTTCCAATCTTTTAATTCATTGCAGAGAAACCGCACAATCCAATGGTGAATGCTGGAGCTATCGTGATCACTTCTCTAATAAAGGTATGTTCCTCCTGTAATATGTTTTTTCTAGAAAAAAACATGTTAAATATTAAAATTAGTGTTATGGATTATTTTAGCACTTTTATTTTTTAATTTATTTTTTCATTGGGTTACATTGTATAGTCATTTGTGTGATTTTGTAGGCCTGAATTGTTTCCGTGCTGTTTTTAAAAGTATCTGAGATTTTACAGTTCACTAAAAATGATGAAATTGGTATCTTGTGGGTTTGCAGTCATCCTTTACCATTTCTCAAGAAACAACAAATAATACGGCCTGAAAGGATAAGTCCTTCTTTGTTAATTCTTGAAAAACAAAAAACAAAAAGTGTAATGAAGACATGCATGTATTGTTAGACACATTCTGTTAGTGTATCATCTAATCAATTGTAAAACACAGGAAGGATCTTATATTTAGAAAATAGGCCCTTTTTTGGGCTGTAAAAGTGTACATGTCCATTACATAGTATAAACTAATGAACTTTTATTTTTCCAAACATTTTAAAAGTGGAACTCAAGTTTTTATTTTATTAAATATTGAAAAGTCATATTTTTTTTTGTTCTTCTGTATTACTGAGGCGGAAATATGCAAGTCATTAACCACCATATTTCTTGAAAGTTCTAAGCTGTAGAATTGGGATATGACATATTGTTACATACGAGCCGAGGCGGCTCGCTACTTTCGCGAGAACTCGGAACTGAAAACAAGACAGAACATCATTGTTGCATTGTCTGATCTTGCGAGTTTTGAATTCTATAAATACCGCCCTCCACGGAGATCCGGAGCCATTTCACAGACACACACGGAATGGGTGGCAGTGTACTTGACAGTCTCCAGTGACATTGTACTGTGTGATAGCTCACACTGAAACAGGAGCGGTGACATTGTTCTTGTCACTCTCCAGTTTCAGTGCCATTGGTCACACAGAAACAGGTGTAGCAGTGTTCTTGTCACTCTCCAGTCACATTGCTCAGTACTATTGCTCAGTGCCATTGCTCACACAGAAACAGAAGGGGTAGCATTGTTCCTGTTAGTCTCCAGTACCATAACTCAGTGGCATCGATATGGCAACCAGCTGCTGGAACCAGTCATGATGATACTAGTCCTTCTACATCATCTATTAAAGCCTATGCTCGAGGCCATAGTGTGTTTAAGTAAGGGAAACTGAAATCCAAAAAACAAGCTTTTACATTATTGAAGAAAAAAACACCTCTCTAATAAGAGTTTTCTGTATAAAAACATAAAATTGCAAATTGGAATTTGTAGTTAAGTTTACGGCAGAGTTGTCAAGATTTTTGGACAATTCTTTTAGACCAGATCAGAGGTCAGAATGTTGTGGTGACTCATCTGCATCACCACTGGGTCTCTTGGGAAAGTTTTTCCTAGCAGCAGTTGCCTGAAAAACTGAAGGAGGAGGCATCGGTGTATCATGTACCACTTGATCTGTTAATTTGCTGACCAGGGGCTCATTGCATCTCTTGAGATCTGGTTCAATTGGAAAGAAAGAGAAGACATAACTTTTAAACCTGGGATCAAGCACAGTCGCCAAAATGTAGTGATCCGATTTCAAAGGGTGAGGTACGTTAATGCGACTATTTTAATAACGACACTGAGTATAAAGACAAATATAATCCGATTGCCATAAAATCGACCTGCTTGAAATGCTTTCTCTCTCTCTCTGTCTGTCTGTGTGTGTGTGCGCGAGTTTGTTAGGGAATTTAGACTGTAAGCTCCAATGGGGCAGGGACTGATGTGAATGAGTTCTCTGTACAGCGCTGCGGAATCAGTGGCGCTATATAAATGGTGATGATGATGAATACTGACTTACATTAATACAGACACAGAACATATCCGATAACACTCCTTGCAGACTGCTATCAATTCTGAACTGACTGCATGCTGTCACTTTACAACACATGAGAGTAATCCCAAATATCTATCAGCATATGGGATGGAAAAAATTAACCTTGGGATACGCGGAGGTGATATTAAACAAACTACTCCAACAAGAAGCTAGAATGATTTTTCTCATGGGAACCATACATCCTTCTGGTTTAAATGACAATACTAATTATACAGTTTTTCTTTAATCCGGTAATGAACCACACAACTAAAATATGATTTTTTCACACAAGTTTTATTAACACAGTTTTGCCGAGTACAAAAAAAAAAAAAAATAATAAAAGAAAAATAAAAAAAAATTCTTGTATAATTAAATCCATAATCACCTTATTTCCACTTGTTTATTTGTTTATTCACTTATTTCTACCGAACGCATTCTATATTCACTTGCCTAGGAGACATGAGGTATGGTAATTGTATCTTAAGTGATCTTTCAGCTTTATACACAGTATCAGCACTATATTATTATTATCTCTGCAAAGCAAGCAGGGTCTTCATTATAACACTTTAAGGATTTATAATTTCACATCATCACTAACACATAAGGCAGTCTTTCCTGAATATCTATTGACTATATATTTTTGTTTGTAGGGTGTGGTTACTATAGTAACCGTTTAAACTCACAATTAAGAGGAAGAGTTTAAATATATATAAGCAATTCTTGTTGGTCCATAGTGGAATTCATTTCTTATTCTCCTGCCATTTACCACTTCATATAAATCTTTAGTTAATGGAGGGAACATTTACTAATCACGGTTTCACCATGACTGTTACTTACAAAACAATAGTGTAACAAATTCACTTGGCACCTATCACAATTTGAGAGTGATTTCTATGTGAGTATTCTTGTGGATCGCATACCCCATATGTTACTTTAGAACAAGCAGCTTTACCTGTATATACACAGATCCCTCAGCTAAGCTCCTACAATTTGGTTACTATAGCAACTTTTCACGTATAGTGTCCAATAAACAGACTAGAGGAGAAGTCCAAATGCTTATATGAATTTTCCATTGGTTTAAATACAGAATCCATTAATGAGTCTTGTGTCATCTGTTACTAGGCAGATTACTAGTTGTGCATGTATGCCCTCACATTGGCTAACGCTTATGTCCATCCTGAGATCTTTTTACTATTGGACTATTAAAAATCTTACATCCCATTTGATTCCCCTGTCATCTGTTACTAGGCAGATTATCAGTTGTGCCTATACGCCTCCACATTGGATGTCCATCCCCAGATCCTGCTTTCATTGGTTAACTGAACTTTCTCACGTCACAGCCTTTTGTCCTACTCTGACGATATTTAAGAGCTGTCAGAAGCTGTATCACACTGCCACGACTAAGCATATCCAGCGAAACGCGCGTCGGTGTTTCACTGGATGCTTTTTGCCTATTGCTTTAATTTTGAATGGAGGTTTTTCCCATGGACTTGTGAATTTGCTCAATTAAGCCCAGAGTTAGTGGAGCAGTGTTGAGGTAGTCAGCAATACACCCCCCATAATTTGATTGAGCCGTGTGCTGTTCCTCCACTTGATTAACAATAATAGCCAAACATCATTTAGTTTGGTGGTTTATGATTATCCAGATAGAAAGGCTGTCTGGTTTCGTATCAGGATTTTTCTCCACTACTCTATATACAATTGAAGGAGGCTTATTATAGCGGTTTCAGAAGAAAATACCACTGCACTAGGTATATTAAACTTAATAATCCTCAGAATACATCAACCCTATATGGGTGATAGATATCAGTAGATGTGTGTGTGTGTGTGTATGCGTGTGACGGCTAAACGATATGGCTGTAATTTAGAAGGACATTCACTTAACATATAGATGACTGAACTATAACAACAAAACTAATCCACTAAATGATAAATGGAACAATACATTATCAGCATTACCAGCATATATTGCTAGATTAGAGAGCACATGCTAACTCTGTAGTCTGCTTAGTCCTTGGTATATTACCATATATGGATAGAATGGTCTAAGCTTGTGGATTAACAGCTGGGTCTGAGCATACTAAAGTTTAACCCTCACTGGGCTTTACAAGATAGTATGTATATGTACTTGATAGGTCAACAATAACGGACACATTTCAAATCTATATGTAGTCTTTATTACATCAGTGGTATGAACAGTGATTAAGTAACCACTTTAAAAGACCAATGTGACAATACATTGTGTCATTTATAAATTAATTGTTTCAGATTGAATTGAAGCAATGTAGAGGTCCTTACTGAACAACCGTCACCGCAATAATTAATTCACACCACATATATCTTTATTAATGAATGTTACCTCAGAATATCAAAACGTTTTCAATAAGAGAGTGACTAATAATATCATACATTGACAATTTATATATGTTGGTATAAAGTAGCAGGGCATAGCAAATTTTGCTATTTTAATTCACAATTATAGTCACAATTATTTTAATATTTCGCTATTTGAACTAGGAGGGATTATTTTAATGTATATCAATAAAGACATAGATATTTTAGTAATTATGATCGCTGAGTGCCTCCAATTACACAATTCTTCCCTATCCCTCTCCTTTTCGCTTCTACATTAATGATGGTGTAGGAGTACACCCACCAGCAAAGATATAATTTTCAATCTTAGAAGTTATAGATATTATTAAACTGGTAGCGATACCTAGTGCAGTGGTATTTTCTTCTGAAATTAGCTAACTATAGTGTTTTATCACTATCTTTATCCACTAGCACAGGTACAAGATAATTGGATTATTATATCCCCCTCCTATTACACATATTATTTTTTATCTTCAAATTATTTGCAATGGCATCGTTCAGTATTAATCAAGAATTGAATCTCAGACAGGAGAAATGGTTAAGAGATACTGAAATAGACTTCCTCGATGGCAATCCCCTAGAAGGAAATGATAACAGAGGTTGGTCTGACTACCTAATGGAATTAAAAAATCTAATGTTCAAACAAATCAAAGTACATTGGAATAAAACAATGTTCAACAATTACATCAAACAAAAGATGATTCCCAGAAATCTGAGACCGAGATTGTATCCGGCCTTTGATTTAGCCACAATAGATCTAAAACAAGAATGGGAATCTGTGTTGACAAAGTGTTCTACTGATTTAATTAATATATTGTTGAGACATGACAACCTACTGTTGGAACAATACACTAGGGATTTAGCCAGACTGGGAGAAAAATTGAAGGAGTTTGAAGGATTAGATCGTTTTAAGAAAGCTTATGACAAAATAAAGGAAGATCTAGATGAATATGATAAATTTATCATGGAGAAAAAACGTACAAAATTCATACGTGATAAAAATGATTATGCCCAAAATAAAATATTCAAATGGGATTCTCGTAAATTTAAGAGACCCACTACTTCCTTTAGTACCTCGGAAATGGAATCTTCTGAGGGTGAGATATCTGAAACCTCTCCTAGAAATAGAGATCACACTCTACAATCTAGAGATTTTTTAGGACGAGGTTCAAGGGATATGGAAGGAGGAGGTTCTGTACAAACAAACCGATACGAAGGGGGAGAGGTAAAATCCAAAGACAAGAAAAGGAAGCAGATGGAAGGTGTTAGGAACTCCCAAGTCAGTACAGTGAAACTCGGGAACTACTCAGAAGGCCAGGTGTTCGCTGGAGCCCCTAGTGGTGGGGACAGACTGGGCTGCGGGCCGATTGAGGGTCGAGTAGCGTATACTGACTTAAAGGAGTTTCCCAGAAGTGGAGTGATTGGTGGACTGTAGTATAAGAGAAATCCAAGGTCCAAAGGTCACAGGCACAGAAGCAATATCCAAGGGCAAGCAAAGGGTCAAACGCACAGGCAGAGAAGCGAAATCCGAATTCCAGGCAAAAAGGTCAAGGTCAGAAGAGAAGGGTCAAAGGTCCAATAACAAGCAGGGGTCAAACACGGGTGGTCAAATCTAAGGTAACAGGAACCTAAATGGATAGCACAAGCAGGCAGCAGGACTGAGGACAGAACGCTATAACCGGCAATGAGGCCGCAGACCTCATTGCCTTAAATACATAGTTGGCCCAATCAAAACTTACATGCACCCCTGCAGACTAATGAGAACATAGCACCAGACCAATCAGGGCTAGTCCCTGATAGGTGCACCCAGATGCAGGCTAATGCCTGTAACTAGTCCCCTAATTAGCCCACAGGCTGTGTCCACTTTTGCGCATGCGCCCGGCTTCCAACAGCGCCGGGACGCAGCGCTATGTAACAGGCGTCCGGCCATTGCCTTGGCAAGGGCCGGGTAGGAAGGGGAAGTGACGTTCCGGTCGTCATGGTGACGGCCGGGACACTGGAGCAGTTAGGAAGCGAGCCGCGGCAGCTGTGAGTACCGCCGCGGCTCGTGACCGAAGGATTAGAAGGTCCCCAAACTTTTCGGCGGAACAACAGACGACAGAGATAAGCGAGGATACTTTGAGAATTATAAATTTATCAGACAGACAACTTGATGCTTCACATATTCAAGTATTAAGTAAGGGATTAACGTTTTCTCAGACTAAAACGTTCAATAGATTTGAATGGGAAAAAGACCTTACGTCATTCATAAGGAAACTTCTTCTTAAAAAATTCTTCAGTAATAAAGAGAGATTCAATTCAGGAGTGAACGATGCTACTGCACAAGTATCTGGTCTAGAAACTGAGGAGGACAGACAGGCCTTACAGATTTTACAGGAATTGGATACTGATTCTGATGTATGTCCACTAAATGACATTAATACTGTAGGTTCACAACTTAAGAAAAAATCTAAATTTTCTCCTGACCTATCAATATGCCCACAAGCCAGAACATACAGAGATCTAGTATCAAGGGATCTTGACAAATTAATGGATAGATCTAAACGTCTACAATCTAAACATATCCTCACTGTACAAGAAAGGAATGCCCTAAGGGATTGAGAAACATGTGATGATATAGTAATCAAACCCTCGGATAAAGGGGGGAACATTGTTCTATGGCCAACATCAATGTATAAGGCGGAAATATATCGTCAATTGGGGGATACCTCATGCTATTTTATAGCATTTTATTTATTTATTTATTTATTTTATAGACTCATTTTCAATCCCACTGCAAACTTTAGAACAATGTATATGAATTTGATAAAACGAGCTTTCCATAATGGAGTAATATCAAAAACAGATTACGATTTTCTTGAGGTAGAAAACCCAAGGATTCCAACTCTTTATGCCTTACCTAAAATTCACAAGAATGACAAAGTTCCACCAGGGAGACCTATAGTCTCTGGGGTTGGAAGTTTAACTGAGAAAGTTAGTCAGTTTGTAGATCAACATTTACGAGAATTTGTAACAGGATTACCATCATATACAAGAGATACCCTAGACGTATTATCTAAGATCAATGATCTATCTGTTGATAGTAAGACCATGTTAGCATCTCTTGATGTAGAATCTCTGTATACTAATATATTACATCAATATGGCATCCTGGCAGTTCAGTATTTCTTAAACATGAAGACCCACAGTGAATTTAATACATTCCTTATTGAACTTCTTGATTTTGTTCTAACTAAGAACTATTTTCTATTTGAGGATAAATTCTTTCTGCAGACCAGAGGAACCGCTATAGGCACATCTTGTGCACCGACGTATGCTAATATTTTCCTTGGTTGGTGGGAACATCAATATGTGTTTAATGAGGTTAATGAGAAATATACTAGCCATATATT
Source organism: Mixophyes fleayi (assembly GCF_038048845.1). Taxonomy (NCBI): domain Eukaryota; kingdom Metazoa; phylum Chordata; class Amphibia; order Anura; family Limnodynastidae; genus Mixophyes; species Mixophyes fleayi. The sequence goes on from NC_134408.1 coordinate 77,748,122, forward strand.
ATTATGGCTACGTTACATAGACGATATTTTGATTTTGTGGGATGGGCAGGAGAATACATTTCATGAATTCATTGGAATTCTAAATATAAACCATCTTAATTTGAAATTGACTTCAGATATACACCAAAATACTATCAATTTTCTTGATTTGAAAATACAAATCAATAGTGAAGGCAGATTGTGTACTGATATCTATAGAAAGTCCACAGCTACTAACAGTCTGTTACACTATACCAGCTCACACTTTCCCCCTGTTCTTAGAGGTCTACCTAAGGGTGAACTTCTTAGGACGAAACGTAATTGTTCAGACGATAACACTTTTCAGGTCAGATCTCAAGAATTACAGACGAGATTAAAACGACGTTGCTATAGCAATAAAGTTATACGGAACGCAGCCCATTCGGTTCAAGAAAGAAATAGAGAATCATTAATTTATCCATCTCCTAAAGTAAGAGTTTGGGATTCTGGAGTAAGAATGATTGGGTCATTCTGTAATGAATGGAAGGAAATTTCAGAGATCTTTCAGAAACATTGGAATGTATTATTGCTAGATGATGATCTTAAGCAAATTTTGGACAACAGAGTTTCCATGACCTGGAAGAGATCTAAGAATCTCAAGGACCAACTAGTACACAGTCATTTTAGTTCCAACAAAAAGATTACTAGGAAGACTGTTGGATTTTTCAAATGTGGTACATGTAAGGCATGTGAGTTTTGTATACAAACTAAAGAATACACTGATCGGTATTTCAAAATTTGGCCAATAACAGATTTTTTGAACTGCAACTCTATTGGCGTAATATATTGTTTAACCTGCCCGTGTAGGTTGAAATATATCGGCATGACAAGTAGGCCGTTTAAGAAACGTCTTTTAGAACATGTAAACAATATTAAAAATGCTTCCCGGGACAAAGAAAAATGTAAACCTTTGACAACAGTGGCAAGGCATTTTTTGTCATATCATGGAAGTAATCCTAAACAATTACAGGCCTTTGCCATGGAAAAGGTCTCTCTAGGGATTCGTGGGGGTAATTTTCATCAAGAACTCCTTAAACGAGAGGCGAGACAAATCTTTATGATGAATAGTCTGATTCCAAACGGTCTGAATGACTCAAATAATCTTATGGTCTACCTATAAATGACAATTTTGTTATTTTTATATTCTAAAATGTATATATAGGATCCATCTGCAATCTATACATTTTGTTAGTATAGCCCCATATTTCATTCATTAGATTTATTCACCTTCACAATTAATCAATATGGTGCAGATATTCAATCCTGCACCATTATTAACATTGGTTCACATAAAATATTCCTCCGTTAGTTTTATATGAGGATTTTCCTTGCACATTTTAAATCTGTTTTACACTGATCACAATCAATTAATTTTTATACACTTACCTTAATATATGGGATATAATATATCCAATTTAGGTAGGATCCATGAGGGTTTAAATACAGACACAATCAGTCTAAATTTAGTGTCCATATATTTCTATGTCAACAACCCCTAATATAGAATCTACCTAGAAATGATAATCATACCAATCCTTATATTTTTTGATTTTCACACAGTAGTTACTTTTATCTGTACAACTTTCTGTACAGTCTAATTTTTATTTATCACTTTCACTTTTATATTATTTCATTGGTATAGGTGTTTAAATCCCACACCAATATAAATATATACACTATATCCTCTCTTTAATTTTAGATGAGGATAATTATTTTGCGCATTTATCTCATACTTACCATAGTAATTTATCACTATCATTATTGTATATGCTGCTTAGTATATAGGGTAGTATTGACATCTAATTTAGGTAGGATCCAGGAGGGATCAAACGTAGATACCATCAGTCTCAATTCAGTTATTATATACTCTTTGTTTACATACTGACAGCCGGGAATGACGATCCTCCAATGATTGACTTCAAGGGGCGGATTAATGCTAATTCGATTAATAGGATTGGCTGCAGCAACCATCGATCAATAGAATTGCATGTCATGGAGTTCCGCCTATCATAACGTTACACGTCATACTAGTAGGCGTGAACTACTGCATAAATATGTTTACTCCTCACTGTTTCTGGTTAGCCTTGAAAAAGCATGTAGCGAAACGCGCATTGGCGTTTACCCTGCTACTGCTCCCATTCACTCTCTGTTATAATTGTTTAAACTTAATAATCCTCAGGATACATCAACCCTATATGGGTGATAGATATCAGTAGATGTGTGTGTGTGTGTGTATGCGTGTGACGGCTAAACGATATGGCTGTAATTTAGAAGGACATTCACTTAACATATAGATGACTGACCTATAACAACAAAACTAATCCACTAAATGATAAATGGAACAATACATTATCAGCATTACCAGCATATATTGCTAGATTAGAGAGCACATGCTAACTCTGTAGTCTGCTTAGTCCTTGGTATATTACCATATATGGATAGAACGGTCTAAGCTTGTGGATTAACAGCTGGGTCTGAGCATACTAAAGTTTAACCCTCACTGGGCTTTACAAGATAGTATGTATATGTACTTGATAGGTCAACAATAACGGACACATTTCAAATCTATATGTAGTCTTTATTACATCAGTGGTATGAACAGTGATTAAGTAACCACTTTAAAAGACCAATGTGACAATACATTGTGTCATTTATAAATTAATTGTTTCAGATTGAATTGAAGCAATGTAGAGGTCCTTACTGAACAACCGTCACCGCAATAATTAATTCACACCACATATATCTTTATTAATGATTGTTACCTCAGAATATCAAAACGTTTTCAATAAGAGAGTGACTAATAATATCATACATTGACAATTTATATATGTTGGTATAAAGTAGCAGGGCATAGCAAATTTTGCTATTTTAACTCACAATTATAGTCACAATTATTTTAATATTTCGCTATTTGAACTAGGAGGGATTATTTTAATGTATATCAATAAAGACATAGATATTTTAGTAATTATGATCGCTGAGTGCCTCCAATTACACAATTCTTCCCTATCCCTCTCCTTTTCGCTTCTTCCTTATTATAGCGGTTATCCATCCATGGTTCTCCTTTATTATATATAGCTAGGCATGCATCCAGTTAGTTTTAATTATACATTGGTTTCAACTTTTGATATTTTATATATCTCGCTGTTTTAGTGGACTAAATAAAAGTTATATTTTAAGTTATTTCTGAACCCACTTTCTGAATTGGTGACATCTTAGCGAGCTTCAATGCACTTAATTATTTCTTTCGTTTTCTCTCTCAGTTTTTCACTTTACAACACAAAGCAGACAGACATTCAGGTTTGTGACTTTAAAGCGGCAAGCCTAATCTTAACCCTTAAAATAAATTGTCCAGTTGTTGGGTCCTGCCATAGAAATTCCACCTTGTTACCACCTCTTGCTTCAGTTGGTGGCAGGGCAAATTGTATTCTTCTTGTGCTGCTGCAATCTCGTACATGCTGTTGCAGAATGCCTAAAAGGTCCCGAAATATTTCAGGCCACAGACCATCTCCTGCATGTCACTGTCATTTTTTAAAAAGCTCTGTACCACCAACTTGATTGTGTGAGCAAAACAAGGAATGTGATGGAATTCACCCGCTGTATTGCTCTCACAATATTAATGGCGTTATCAGAAAATTAAATCACATATCCTGAGGAGAGTCCAAGCGGGATAAGCAATGTTACAATGACATCCCTTAGTTTTTCGAAAAGGTTGTCAGAGGTATGCCTCTTAGTGATGCCGGTGATGCACAGAGTAGCCTGAAAGATCTGTTTCTTAGATACTGCTGCTGTTCTTGCTGCTGAAAGTGATTTACCAACCCAGTGGGCTGTCACAGTCCTATAATCTTTTCTTTGGCCAGTTCCGCTTGTCCATATCTATGGTTAAGTGTATAGTGGGTAGAATGGCATTTTGTAGCGCAAAAATTAATTTTTTTTGTAACCTCCCAGTAGAGGTGAGAAATTGCTTGTGTACTAAAATGGTGTCGAGATGGAATTTGGTAACGGGGACACAGGATCTCACTTAACTATCTAAAACCTGCTGTATAAATGGTGGATATTGGACACAGATTTAATACTCGCATAGTCGCGATGTCACCTATGATCTGCTGTGCTACTGGATGACAGCTGTCATATTTGCATCCTCTTGCAAAGAATTAACAGTCAATTGTTGTAAACTACTAATAGTCTTCTCTTGGTCTTCTTCTGGTTTGAAGAACCACCCCCAGCATCAGCAAGGGGCCTAACGCTCAAGGATTCCTCTGAGGGATCCTGGATCGGGGAGGGATCATCTAGCCTTAGCAACTTGGATGCAGGACTAACTCTGATCACTAGTGATAATGTTGATGATGAAGGGGTTGGCCGTTTAGATGTTGGGATGTAGAGCTGAGAGAAGAGACCTAGCTGATGCTGGACTGCTTGTTGGTATTTGTTAGCATAAGTTTCTCATTTTCCTAGGAGCTGGCCATGAACTTGCATCAAATGGCGCAATATGGATGAGGTTCCTAGATGGTTAAGGTCCCTACCTCTACTGACTGAGACTTTACAAACTCTAAAAATGGCCAGACAACTGTGTCAGGATTTGTGTAAAAATAATTTAACACATAAGAGGTGGATTTTTTAGTCTTATGCCCAGGAATGACAATGGCCTTCTTCTTATCACTGGCAAGAACTGCTTCCACCGGTGCAAGACTTACACAAACAACATCATTGTCATCAAAAACGAACTGGCATCCTCAATTTGTGTATCATCGGCTACACTGGGGCTGCTCATCCGCACATCTGCAGAAATTCTGAAAGGAGGCTTATTTATGAGTACAGTATCAGAAAGGTAAGGCTTAGACATAGCACTCGTGGATAGACTCTGCTCAGGAATTCATTTCTGAACATAGTTTATTTTACTGCCTTACTGTTTTTTTTCCCAGCTCCACTTTTCCACATAAAAGTTTTTGGTCACCTCTTTTGGGCTCAGAATGACAAGGTCTTGCATCATCATGTCAGACTTAAGAAGAAGATGCCTCACTGACAGTTGCAGATGTTGAACTAGCACTCATACAAAAAGGCGAAGGCCGGATTCTTTCTCCCTTGAAAAAGTCTATCTGATGAAACGCGTTGGCCCTCCGCCCTTCACAATCTATTGGCCAATAGGAACCTCCGGATGTGACCTCACACCCGGAAGTCAGGACTGGAAGCGTGCTGCACGCTGCTTGTGGACTGCAACCTTATCATATCAGTAGCGGGTGTTTTTGCCCAGGATATCACCAGATGATGATCTTACCAGAGTAGTGTGGGTTACACAGTGGTCCTCTGGTAGCAGGGTGACTAGCGGAACATATGACTCAGCAGATGGTGAGAGGATGCAAATAGAAAAGTCAATGACTAGCAGCAATCTGGTTAATGATTAGTTAGATATGAACACGACGATCTTGATGGACGTGAAGAAGTGCAGGAAGATAACAGGGAAGTCAGTGGTCTGCGTACAGCAAGTTGTACCACTGCTTATGGTGAAGAGACTTGTCCAGGTGCAGGTAGGTAGCGGGGAAGTCAGTGGTCTGCGTATAGCAAGTTGTACCACTGCTTATGGTGAGAAGACTTGTCCAGGTGCAGGTAGGTAGCGGGGAAGTCGGAAGTCATTGGTCTGCGTATAGCAAGTTGTACCACTGCTTAATAGGTGAGGAGGTGTACAAGTGTTGATGAGTGGAAACATAGAATGTAGACACTGAGAGCACAAGGAACTTGAGCCTAAACAATATGCACAAGTCTATGTTGGTGTGGCAGGCGCTGCTTGACAGAGACTAATTCACTACTGGAATCCAGGCTAACAGCAGAAGGTCAATTAGCATATGTATCTCACGACTGAACAAAGAGGTAAACTTCCCAGCAGATATGCGGAGTAATAACACAGTCTCAGGGAGATAGAGGATTCCGTGGGTAAGTGGAGAACAGTCCAAGCGGATGTACAGTAAATAAATACAGTCAATAGAAAGTAAGCATACCGCCGTTCAGTTGAGCAGGCTGTCCACGAGAGGATACAGGAACAGCTGAGCGGCTGCACGCCAGCACGAGTAAAGAAACCACAGGTGAGTGGTAGCAGTAATCAGGGTCCGGGTCAGCACACAGGCAGAGAACTTGACACGGGTAGAACAACGATGAGCAATGCAGGAATCACTGAAGATAGCGAACACGAGTAGAACACTGGAGGTAATAGCGGACTGGAAGCCGCAGATGATTAGAGCAGGAATCAGCAGGGAACTGAAGACATAGTAGAACACGGGAGACTTGTAGCGGTTTGGAAACCGGCAGGAATCAGCAGGGAACTTAAGACATAGTAGAACACAGGAGACTTGAAGCGGTCTGGAAACCGTCAGGAATCAGCAGGGAACTGAAGACATAGTAGAACACAGGAGACTTGAAGCGGTCTGGAAACCGGCAATGAGTTGAGCAGGAATCAGCAGGAAGCTGAAGACACGGAGAAGTACACAGGAACACCTTCAGAGACTCACAGGGAATGAGACTCCAAGATCAGGCAACGAGGTAATGAACACAGGTGCTTTAAATAGGCAGCGTTGCCTGATCAACAAATTAACTAAAGCAAAGGTCAGAAGAGTTCTTAGGAACTGCGCATGCGCAGACCATCAGGATGGCGTGCGGCCACGGTTCAGGATAGGTGCTGGCAGGAATACTGGAGAGCCACGCACCAGTGAAGAGGCACTCACGGTCCGGTGAGTGACAGCGGGTCTGATCACCCGCTACTGCGATCTCCATCCCAACACTTACATCTATCTGCCGCACTTCCAGTGAGACATTGGAGCCGGACAGCCACCGAATCACCGCATCACTCACAAAAGCAAGTATCGACCCCACATTGATGTGGGATACATTATTGGACTTTGGCTCTGCCTACTCTCCTTTTTAAACATTATTACCGTGAATGGACCTCTGCTACTAGCACCATTGTGATACTCCGAATTGGGAACATAATTGACATCCATCATTAGGTCCCTACTGTGATATCAATCTATATCACCCATGGTCACATCGTTATATAAAACTATGGGAACACTTATGTTGGTATCTGGGTAATTGGTCACTTTCATTTCAACCAACTTATGTTTTGAGCGCTGGATCATTTATGTTGAGTTCAACAAATAGATGTATATGGTGGTAGACTAATTAGGTGAAAGAGTTATCTGCCATTGAATAGCATTACATGTGCAGAAACCATATACATACATCCAAGATTTTGATCTTATGCTATTATTATTTAGATTGTATATATTTTATCATGTTTTAGTCCTATTATGTATAGAGAATCATAATAAATGTTACATTTTAAGTGATTATTTTGACCCATCCAGTTATTAGGCATCACAATACTTTTAATAGGCACTACACAACAATATCAATCAATAAGCCAGTGAGCGAACAGATTTTTTTTTCCTTTTTGCACAACTAGGGAGGGATCCCTAGCTCTGCTAGCAGCTCCTGCAATCATCAGGAGGTGAGCGCTTAGTCTATATCCTTTGTTCGGATTCTTTCCTTGCCACTGCGTGTGTAGAATGGCATGATGGAAATTTTATGTTTTTCTACAGTTAACTTTGCCTAGATTACAGTTGTCTTTTTCCTTTTTTACGTTTCTGTTTACCTGACTTAAAACCACTATGCACTTGTTTATATAGAGCGAGATGCAGACGTTTTTTTGAAGCTGCACATCTTGAGCTTTATTGCAGACTGCAAATCTAATGGTCAGCAAACTCGACATGAAAAGTACATTGATGCCATCAGAAATAGTCCACTTTTTACAGAAAAAATTACTTAAAATAATTGCAGTAACATGTATTTCAGTAGCTGTAGAGCGAGAAACAACAGTTTGATCTCCTGAAATGTGTTATCATAATTAAAATACAGTAAGGTCTGTATGAAATAGTGCCCATTTTTACAGTCAAATGATTTGAGAAAATTGACCCCACTGTTCATTGATATATGTAAGTGTACATGTACTATAAAGCAAAATATAGATAGCAAATAAAAGATTTTAGTCATTCATGTATCTGTGTAGAGAAACTCGTATAAATATTCTAAACTGCATATAGTGAATGTCTTACTTTTATACATCACCCTTATAAATTAACTTTACATATATAATTAAAGACTCGAACACTATCTTGAGGTTGCAAATTAATAGGTTACAGTTTATTTAAATCAATTGGTAAATTGGTGGCTGAGAAAGCAAACTGCGGGACAGCTATTGACTGATGACTGAACCATACCATGGATGGACAACTGGCCCTGAATCCACTTTTTCAAGCGCGTGTGTTTTCAGAACTCTCTTGCCATATTCACAGCAATGGTCAATTTAATGTGACATACAAAAAAGGAGAAGAAAAAACAGTTTGATACTCAAAATTGAACCTACATGCGTTGGGTATTGCCAACAACTTAAAAATACACTTTTTTCCTTGTAGTAACCTATACGCTGTGCCAAGGATTTTCAAATTATTTCTGGAAAATTGTAGTAACAAACTTGAGAGCACAACATAACATTGGCCGAACAGTTAACATGCATGTTGCTTTCTTGGAGCTTAAAGGTAGTAAAGGCGATCGAAAAGTGACAGATGTGGTTCTCTGTGGACACTTTGGCCCACCAGAAAACGCTAGTTCATGGAAATTCTGGGACGGTGCAGGCACTCGGATAACTCCACAGACAATTCCATCTTGCACCTCTTTTTTTTTTCTCCTTTCAGCTATCTCTGTGTGTCAGTGTTTCATAGATGTGCTATAAACTGTGTGCTTTGCAAAACTTAACTTTCTCAAGAAAACCATTGGTGATGCAGATGAGTCGCCACGACATTTTGACATCTGGTCTGGTCTAAAAGAATTGCTCAAAAATCGTGACAGCTCTGCCGTAAAATGAACTACAAATTCCACAAAGAAGGCCTTTACGGGCAAATAGATCAAACTACAGATACTTCTGTAATTGTGGATTCCAGCGGGAATTAATTAATATTGTGTGAGGATGATGTACACACTGATGAGGGTGAGTATGATGACAACAATATCTTGACACTGCAGAGTTCATTAACAGCGCTGTTTGGCTTAAGGCAGCTAAGCTATTGGTAGCTTGTTTTGTGGGGGCCCAAATAAACTGAGCACTTCAGCGACAAGGAGTGCCACTTTTGTGGCTGAAGTGCTTGGTTTGTTAAACTGTGTATGTCCTTTTTAAGATTCAACAGAAAGGTGAGTGGTTCGGAGGGCCCAATGACCATTCCATCTTTCACCACTTTTCTTTCCTGACACTACTGTTTGGCACTGGCAATGTTTCTTAGATGTGATATAAACTGCTGTGTGTTGTGCAATTGCTGAAACCAGCCTCTTGCTGCAGTCTTAGCTTAGCTGCCTTAAGCCCATTGGTAGCTTGTTTTGTGGGTTCCCAAACAAACAAAGCACTTTAGCAAAAAGGAGTGCCACTTTTGTGGCTGAAGTGCTTGCTTTGGTAATTTGTACCTGCTACCCCTCCTGTTTCTGTTTGAATTTGTTAAACCTTTTTAACATATATCCAAGGACTATTCCGTCTTGCGCCACTTTTCTTTTTTTTTCTGCTACTGCTGTGGTAATATTTCCTAGATGTGCTATAAGCTGCCGTGTGTTTGTGTCGTTGCTCTGTCGCTTAGCATCCAGCCAGCTTACTGCAGTCTTTGGCCAAAACTATGTGAAAATCATATTGTGACCTGTGAGGTTGTCAAAATGGACTTAAAATGACTGAAAATTTGTGTTATTGAGGTTAATATTAGTGTAGGGACAAAAAAAGAGCAAAATTATGTGGTTTTAGAATTTTGTTAGCCATTTTTAAGAAAAATACAGGTCCTAAATCAAAACACGGGGTCAGTGAACATATCTAGTTAAAACATGTGACTGTTCAAATTTTCTAGATAAATGCTGGTTATATTGACGGCAAATACATGACGATTTTGCTGAGTGCAAATATCAGTCCGGGATATTTCAAATACTTCTTAAAGTGATGTGCATTTATTTGTTGTGGACCTATTTCATCCCCCTAGAGGACAAAGTTTTTGTAAACAGATGCAAAGATATATTGAATAATTAGCTTCATCCTAAGATAAAATATTTATCTTGCTGAGCGAGGAATACTCTAGGATGACATAAGAGGTAATCTAAATCTTTGTAGTTACGCTGTGCAAAAACATCAGAACAAAGTCCAACTGCTGATCCCTTTTCCAATTAAATAAACAGTATGATGGACAGATATCCTTAAGTTAAGGTTATCCATAAAATACGCATCCCACCCACACACTGGCTAACCAACTCAAAACTATTTTAACTGGCAGTTCCCTTCACCAACCAGCTACAACATTTACCAACACTGACCGCTGTCTGAAAGTGGTAAGTAGGATGGGTTTTGAAGAGACTTAACTATTTCCATCATGCATGTTTAAAGCTAGAACAACAAATAAAATCATACAAAGTGCTTTTATAGGGGGAAGGTTCCAGATACCAGTGCAAAGACATGCTGTGCGCGTGCTCCTTGTTTTGCATGGGGCTGACAATACAAATGTGTTTACTCACCTGAATATTTTGTATACCCTTTTTTATATTCTCAATCCAAGATTTATTCTGTTATTTCCTGTATATGCAAGTCTTTGTTTAAACTTGATGATTTTCTGATTATTTCATTGCCAGAAAGACACCCATGTACCCATTTTATTTTCATTTGAAAATTAGATAAAATACATGCCGTGCAAATAGAAACTTTACATGCATAATTAATATAAGAAATAAACCACTGCAAGATATGTTATTGGTGTTAAATAATTTGTACAATATTTGTAAATTATTGAAACCTTCCTGTCATTAAAGCCTTGCATCTTACCAACTCAAAATAAAGATAGAGCGTCTGATGCAGTGTTGAACACAAAATGGGAGTGACTTACTTTTAAAAAAGATCAGGGAAAACAAGCATATGTATGCCCATATGAAGAACCGTATGCATCTCAATATGTGTCCATCTGCGCATCAGCATCATTTGCTCCTAGTTTAAAATAATTAATCATCATCTTCATCAGCGCATATTTGTATATGCCCTATAGCAGGTGCAAATCTTACTCATCTTAACAGGAGTATTTCCGTGTTTCTGCACACTTGCATGTACACACCTTTTAATGTACTCTGCTTTCATTTGTACGCCCCCTGTCTTGCCTCTCCAGGTGCAGGCAAGCATAAGTTTCAGAATTGTGCAAGTGTGCATAGGAACATATGTGTGCGCCGACTTTCCGGGCACTCGTGGAGCGGTTTCACTCAAGATACATTATGCAAACTGGTGTATGCTCCACTCTGCAGCAGCCCTAGAGTTTGTACTCTCCAGTTTGTGTCTTGAGATTCCAGAAATCCATTTCTGCATCTCCATCTTGGATTTATTGAAGCTTTGCAAATGGTAGATTTTTTTGATCTTGACAACTGAGCTTGTTGCTATTTATTTTTCACTATATTTAGTTTATACTATTAAGGGGACAATGCAAACACCCGCCCGCTTTATAAGCCCTCCGAAAAAAACATTATACAGTGAGTTGTCCCCTTAATAGTTCTGGCGTCCTTACAAGTGACGTAAAGGTCATTGTCGCTCTGTGTGTTTTTCTATGTCAGTATGTGAAGATGTCTAATTTTATGACTGTCGGAAATTAGATCAGTCGTGATTACCATATCGCTGTAATTAGTGTCGGCATTTCCGGCTTTGTGTTAATAACTACCACCGAAAGAGATCAAGGTCTCAGTCAAGCATACATTTAAAAGAGAGATATCGTCAGAATGGGATTCTCCACGGAATGTAGAATATTTCTCAAGTAATGAATCCAGTGAGATAATGAAACACCTAGAATTAATTTTGTACAGTATCAAGCACATATTCAAATATTTGTTACGAATGAGGAACCAACTGCTACATAGACTCATAAATCCCTTTTTGAGGATTCTAATAGAAAGAGTTCTGCCTATGCTTCAGAACATATTAATAAAGATTGGCATATGGAAAAAAGCATCAGTCTAACTTATAGAGATTAGGATACATGTATCCTTTCAGTGATGAAGGAGCTCAGAAGTGGAGCTTTGACCCAAAAGTATATTCACCTGTAGCTAGTTTGCCACCCAGAACTACTATCCCTATTGAAGAGGGGGTCACCTGAAAGATCCCATTGATAGAAATATGAAGAGTTGTTTTAAGAAGCTTTATAAATTATCTCAAACCACAAAGGCATTGGGCATAGCTATAGCCTCAGTGTGCCAGGTCATTGACCACGTATACAGTCCAAGAAAAATTGAGCAGACAATACATGTTAAAATGCATTGAGGTTATACATAGAGAGAATAGAATGTTTGTGTGAAGCATCTTTGCACACTGAATTGTCTATTCAGCAACAATAATAGCATCAGCAGCGGTTGCTAGGAGAGTTTTCTGCTTAGTCAAAAGAGTCTGATCTTCTACTTGAAGGGGTCTATGCTCTTTGGAGACAAATTGGACATCATGATACAGAAGTCTTCTTAAGGTAAATCTAACCACTTGCCACAAGTACCTGTACTCTTCCTCAACTTGTCAGCACTTCAGATAGGTGAGAAGTCATAAGCTAGGGAGATAGTGTACCAGACGGAATATCACTGCTACACCCAAACTGTCCGTGCGTTCAGATATAAATAAGAGAGGACTTGTTACGACTCTGTGATATATTCCCTCAGCAGTATTTCTGTCTTACCAGGGATGCAGCTTTTGTCGACTTTTGAACTATTTGCACCTCGCCTGCAAGAGTTGAACTCCTTTCCTGATTATCACCTTCACCTACTCCACTGCCTTATCTACCTACCACAATTATATTGCACATTGCTAGTCATTAATTGTTGTTTTCTGTATCCAGTGCCTTAAGCAGTGTGCTTTCCAGTATTGGTTCTATGGATATGTATCCTTCTACTTTTTACCACCAATTCTACTCAGTTTGCCTGCATTTTTCATCATCCAGTTCTCAAACTATAACCTGGATTGTATTTAATCATCTGCATTTCCTGCTTTGTCTGGACTGTTTTTGTGCTATAAAAAACTAAATCTTCACCATTCTCCTGGCTATCAATACAAGCATCCAGTTACCCTAACAGGACTCTACAATAACTACTATTGCCATTATTAGTCCCCATTTACTTTGGTAGGTTTCAGTACTGCATAGTACGCAGAAATATGGACACTATATCACAGATCAATGGGTGTTAGACATTGAAAGAAATGATTACAAAATTTTCTTCAGTTCTTTGTCCATTGCTGGACTCTGTCAACCTGATTAATATTGTTGGCCTTATAATCACCTAGGCAAATATCCAAAACAAAATAAATAAGTTTATTTAACAAAATGGTAGCACCAAACAGCAATAAACATATTTAAATAATAACTTGCAACAAATAACACTAGTCTGGCACAGACAACATACAGGGTATAAGGAAAACACCTCACCGGTATTCTTGTCACTTTCAGGGACTGCTGTCTATCAATCAAAGATTCTTAACCTCTCTCCTTTAAGGCTACCAGCAAAGGTAGTGGCCCTGAGTCACTGTCACTCCATTTTCGGCGGACACACAGCTCCCCAAGACTTGGAGAGGTAGATCAGGGTAACAGCAGTACTCCAGGAACCAATTGTCCCTTTCCTGTCAGGGGCAGAGATCTAGATCTCAACGCCAGCCTGACTTCAGCTATCACTTTGTAGTGAATGCCAATTTGTTGTCCTCTGGAGCTCTCTTTTAAGCCCAAAAATTACCTCATCAGCAATTTCAGGACCTGCCTGATCGGTCCTTTTCTGTGTTTACCTTTTCACAGGTAAACATACAGACAAAGGGATAGCCGATGAGTCACTCCTGATTTAATTAGGGACAGGTATTGTTCTGTGGCTCTACAGCAGAGTTTGTTTAAACAGGAGAGATCACAATCCAGACACATTTAAATTTAAATTCACAATGCAGTCCTCTGCAATTAAACATAGAGCTCTGTCTGTGGACCTTTTCCCTATCTTAATAAATTAGACCCTCTAGTGTGATGTACATTCATACAGGACTGGTGGACAATAATCCTTTTTCCTAGGCTGAAACAATGGACTAGTCTGCAAGATAAGAAAACATGCTGGCAAACATTTTAACTACTTTCAAATAGAATATATGCAAGCTTAAATATGACTGACAAATATGGAGAACCAGAGGGCTAGAAAAAGTATATGTTTTTATAGTCTGCAGTTTGTGAGAAACGAGGGGCAGACAGGTGGAGGTGATATTAATACCTCGTTTCCCCACACTCATGGACCTGTTTCTCATTCAGACTTTTCTTTGTCTGAAAATCGTCACAGGTCTTTTGCAGGATTCTGGATTTGAAGAGGATCCACAACTTTGTTCATACCAAGCACTTTCACGTGGAGTAAATCTGCAAGAGTTTTATATCCCTGTTGCAGTTCATCACAGGAAATTACTCAGTTTATGGGTCTTGGGCTAGCACTTTCAGTTCACATACCTAGTCTTTTGATTGGTGGCATCTTTTCAAAGTGCGTGTTACACTGGTGAGGGAATTAAGAATGCATGGAGTCATAGTATGGTCCTATCTGGACAACATCCTTGTATTGGAGAGTTCAGAGCGCTTTGTCAAGTTCAGAACAGCTCAAGTGATGCCCTTTCTGCAAGAATATGGCTGGATTATGAACACTGGAAAAAGTAGTCTTATCCCATTACAACAAATTTTCTGGCTATGCAGAACAGAGAATATATGCAAATGAGCGGTGTATCAAGACCCAGTCCCTGGCACATCAACTGCAGGCTCATCATCAAATATCTTTAGGGAAGGGACTATAATTGTTGGGAATGTTTTCTTTCACCATAGGGTCATCCCCTGAGCAAGGAAGCACATATGGAGTCTTTAATTGTAACTTCTAATGTAGTGGGATCACAAGCAGATTTCTCTGAATCATGCCATCACCCTGTCAAGAACCACTTGAAAGATTCTCAATTGTTGGTGGAGCCCAAACTTAAAGGCAAGAGGAGTGTCACTTTTTTATAAATGGAATAGAAAATACTCATGACAGAACAAATCTTCATATTATTTACAGGGTCTCCGAAAGGGTGTGCCCCTCCTAATCAAGCCATTTCCAGATGGATCAGATAAGTAATTATAGAGGCATACAAGGGAAATGGGTATAAGGTGCCAGAGATTCTGAGAGCGCACTGAAAATGGGCAGTGGCAGTTTCTTTGGCAAGATAGTTCCGGTCTTCGATAATCATTATCATCTGGATATTTTATCCTCTGCTGTCTATAGTTTGGGAGACATGTTCACCACACAGCCACTAAATGAGTTCAGGATTTTTCAGCATATGTAACTCGTTTGTTCTTTGTGGCCAGGGGCGGATTGGCCGTAGGATCTAACTGAAATTTTCCTTTTAGGCCGGTGGCCTAATGAGACCACCTGGACACTGCTTCATGATTTTTTTTTTATTTTTTTGGTACATTTTTTAAAAATTTTACTGCCCAGCCGTGCGGGGGAAGGTGGTTGGGGAATCGGGGTTTGGGGGGATGGGGGTCCGTCTGCATCGCCTATATGGTGTGTCCTGAAAGGAAGGAACCCGGCATTGATGCTATCCTGGCAGCGACTAAGGTGGCTGTCTGTCACAGAGAGTGGGCTGCAGAGACTATCATGTGACTTAGTTTACCTCCACCCAGATGGATGTCTCCTGCATCACAGAGCTGAATGGTGCAGGCACAGTTAAGTAAACTAATAAAATGCGATTGTTTTATGTGTACATTTTAAACGCATTTAAAAATTTGTTGCAAGCTTTTGGAACATATGTTGTTGGAACATATATAAAATGTCTAAAATGCACTTATGTTTTGGAGGGATTTGTGTTTTATTGTATTATATTGTGCAAGTAAGTCATGCCTCTTCTGTGTGGAAATCACACATCTGTATGAAGTTGTCTACTAGTATTAATTTGATCAGACATGCAAGCACCTACTTATAAATTATGTATGCCTTATCTTTATTAGGACATTGGGGGGTGTGGCTTTACTGTGCAATATGCAATGTTATAATGTTAAAGATAAATAGTACACGAAACTATAAACCATTTGCAGTTCATGTATTTTTCCTACAAGAGACCAATATGTGTAACGTGGATATTTATACAACGTGGAACATTTTTACTGTCTGTCTTTGTGTTTATTTTAACAAATTAATGTGCACGTTTTAAAATAACCACTATTGTATTGTATTATAATATTACTATACCTCCCAATTATACCTTACAGTTGTGTTAATTATCTCTCATGGTATCTATAGCAAAAAAACTGATTGAGAAAAAAAAAAATAGTAACTTACACATTATTATGCTGAATTCGAATTTGTACTGAAAATAGAAGGGGGATCGGTAATTATCAGTAAGGGGCTGTTGTGATATTTCTGTAGTACTGTAGATTTAAATGTAGGTATGATTTATTAATTATCTCAATTTGTTCTTACTGATAATCAAGTTTTTTTTACTGACAGTGCATTGTTTAATGGTTAGTATGTCTGTTCACTGTGCATATGATGTGTTCACTGTACATGTGATGTGTTGATGTGGGACAGGTTACCACTGTGTAAAATAGATAGATATGCCATAAACACAGCTGTAATAGAAGATAAAGTTGTATATTTATTCTCGGCATTGCTTCATAATACAGCATGATCACGAAGGTATTTAGATAGATGGGGGTTTGAGGCATATTTAATACGGTTCTATAGCAGAGCTGGTTGCAGTTATTAATCTAATTCAACGGCCTGGACAGTTGTAGCAGCAGAATTTTACTTAAAGCTGGGTACACACTTATGCAATTATAGAGCAGATGACCCGATAAACGGCCGTTATCGTGTCAATATCATATTAGTGTGTATGCTTCAACGATCATGTTTTATGGCACCTAAACACGTTACATCTTTTTATTTGGTTTTATACACTTGGAAGTGTGTATGCACTCACAACCAGCAGTGTAGACAGATCTCTTTAGAGTGTGCAGAGTCACAATCTTTTCAGAAGATTATGAGAGATGGAGATCCACGATCTGATTGCAAAATGTGTAAAGTGTGTACACATGAATCTGCATGTTCATTGTGACTTTGAATCGTTGATAAAATCGTTATAGAAATCGCAACTGAGTCATTTTCTGTAGTGTGTACACAGATTAAGCGCAATGCACAGACAAAAGATTAGGGTAATTTCACAGACTGATCCCTATCAGCCCTGAGTCTGCAAGAGAGTTTTATTGAGAGAGGTATGGATAACATTGACCCGCTAACATCCATGTGATTGTCTCCTACCTCTATAAGATTTATTATTGGTAATGGCAACAGGAAGTTTTAAGCTGCATTGAGTAGCTCTGGGATGACCACAGCAAATCAAGCTAGAAGTTGTAGTTCTGGCAGGTGGTAGTAGCACAAACTCTGCAGGCAGAGCTTGAAGCTGCATATTCGCTTGATTAGTTTAGCAGAGAAAATCATTGCACAGATATGTGTGTGTGTTGTAGGTGTGTATCACTGAACATAAACTACATTTATACATAATTTAAATTAACCATCTCTAAGAAGTAATTTATTGTGACTAGTCTTTTATTTCAATTAAAATATTTATCAATAATGCACGCACCCAATATATCCAATGATTGCTATCTGTTGACTGTTGATGGAGAGGCCCAGATTAGAAACATTTTTCTGTGGAAGTGCAAATATAATCTTGGTTGAGGCTGTGTCAGGCACTGGACCCGCTGACTACCCGCTCAGTGTCCGGTGCTCCTACTTGGTCCATGACAGCCGTCTCTTCTCTCGAACGCGTGCCGCGACTCACCCAGCCATTTTACCATCGCTTCTGAGCATGCGCGAACCCTTCACTTTTGAAAACTTCCTTCACTCATTCTATTGGCGAATTGCCTGCATACTCTATCTATTTAAAGCACCTGCAGCAATACATTGGTGCTGGATCTTCAAGTCTCTCCACCTGTTAGGATGTGTTCCCTTCTGGCTCCAGTATTGTCTCCCTGGCAGATTATGTTTCCCTGTGCTACTCTATGTTGTTTGGTATTCTGTGCTTCTTCATCTGCGGACCAACTTGCCTCCGTGTATCCCAGATTACTACTTGCCTGCATACTCAGACGCCGGTACTCTATCCGCCTGCAGACCAAGAGCACCCACAAGCGATCCTGACCCAGGGTTCCCAGTTCTCCAGGACCCATAGACCATTATACCACAAAGCCTTTCAAGTTATCACTTACCTGCTTACCTAGATTCTGGTGTTTTGTGCACCTGCAGACCATTACACCCTCTAGTAATCTGGACCCAGAGCACCCTAGCTCTCCTGGATTCCAGTGCATTATTGCTTGTAGACTATCCCATCTCCATGTGTTCCAGGTCTTCAAGCACTTGCATAACAGTATTACAGTACCCACTCCACCTGCAGATCATTACACCCACAAGTGATCCTGACCTAGGGCTTCGTAGCTCACCGGGACCTCAGTGCAGCATCTACCTGCAGATCCACTCTCCTCTGTGTGATCCTGTTAATTCCTTAACTGGGTACCTGGCCATCGAACGTTTACACCTTCCAGCCATTCCTACCTCTGACTCCTTTGCTTTGCAGGATCCCTGAGCATCGCTCATCCTCAGTTGATCTCGCTCTTGTGTACCTTCTAACTATTCTACCACTTATTCATAATAATAACTCTTCGGTCTTCAGCTCTCAGCTCCTCCTGTTCTCAACTTGTCTCTTAGAGGGTCGTGACCTGCGGGGTGGAAGCTGTGGAGGTCCCTGGTGAAAATCTTCCTCTCCGTTAGACTCCGTACCTTTCTGGGGGTAGTGTCCAATCAAGCAGACCCCGAGGTCCGTACAGATCCCCGTGACCATGACAGTCTGTAGTGTCATCTGCATAAAGAGTTCAATACTGTAACAATCCTTTCCAGGTTTGCTACTTTCCCTGTCTGCTCTGTTCTCCTGTGGATCACAAGACTCGACGTCAGGGCGGGTCACTCAAACATGCTCTATTTAAATTCAGCACTGACACCTGCTCACTTGTCAGTGCAACTTGTTTGCTACCGTGACTCCACGGACCTTTATGCATCCTGACCTTGTGTATTGATTGTGAAAGAATTCCATTTCTTAACCAAGTGCTGTAGCACGTCTCCTGGGACTTCCTTGTTGCAAGTATCTTCATGTGCATATTACAAGACTCTGTTTCCTTTCAAGTGTGCCTCTACTGTAATATACAGACTCTCATTACCTTCAACCCTGCTGTATAAGAACCTTTGTCATACCAAACAGGCTGGTTCGCTTACACTGCTAATTCCTGGACTCTGCGATGTATACCTTGCATCTCTGTGTAGTGTCATCTACTAATTACTGAACCCGGTGGTATCCTGAACATTGGTTATTGCTACCTTCTCTGTGTTGCACAGAGTGCTGACTATTCTCATCTTTGCTGTGGTTATTGTAGCTGATATCATCTGTGCTGTGAACAAGACTGCTGTTGTGTATATCACCTTGCCACACTCCGCCATGGCTAATTAACACCTGCATTGTATCACTGCCTCTGCTACAGTCATGGCTCTGCTCCGCTGTAGCTAATTATCAAACCTCCTGTGTGTCTTACCTCCTCATTCTGGAAACACTAGTTAAGACTCAGCACCAGGTCTTGTACAGGCCTGCTCTGACTAATCAGGCCTGTATCAAACCAGATTGGTAACAAATACACAACTGGTACGGATTCAGTTACCCAGCAGGAAAGTGTGCATAGATGTTGTTTTCAAATGTTGGCAAGTATGCTTTCCATAGGAGTCCCATATTAAAATGTAAGTGAATGGAATGTGATAGTTTTACAATGAAGGCAGTAGGAGAAGTGGCAGTATGGCATACCACAGCATATCAACCCACTTCCCCCACTGGTTGAAAGTGCCACCAATAAACTCATGTAATAACATGCTATCAATTTTATATTAAGCATGCCGAATTTAGTGTTCTAACTTAGAGTAGTGGCAAAGGCTCAAGGGTGCCCATGTGCAAGAATAGCATCACTGATTCCAGGGGCCGATTGGTTATAGGTCTTACAGAGGAAACCACACCACCTTATGTTTTGGCCACACCTACAGTTCATTTGTTCCCGCCTACATTAGGCTACTTCAATAATTTTTTCCAGGGCTACTTTAAGTTCCCAATCAACCAGAACATTCTAGAAGGTGAGAAACATGAATATTCTTGGTGTCCCGCGATCATTCTAGAAAATTCCCCCTCCATATTGAAGTGATCGGTCACCCACAGGGGCGCAACCAGGGGGGGTTTCCTAGTCCGCAGAAGCCCCTGTCCTCTCTGGGGTGCCGTTGCTTGCAGTCACTGACCTCTGGATCGCTTTCCCTTCTGTGTGTGTATACAGCACTCTCTGACCTTCAGTCTGGCCCCGCCCGTTCTTCCCACCCGGCCGGCATGTGTGTGAGGCAGGAGGCAGAGGAAGAAGGTAAGAGAGTCTGTGTGTGTGACAGTTTGTCTGTTTCTGTCTGTGTATGTGACAGTTTACATGTCTGTGTATTTGACCCTGTGTGTTTTTCTGTATGAGTGACTCTGTGCTTGTCTGTGTGTGTGTGACAGTATACATGCCTGAGTGTATGTGTGACTCTGTGCTTGTCTGTGTATGTACAGTTTACTTGTGTGTCTGTTTGACACTGTGTGTGTTTGCAAGTGTGAACCTATCCTGCCTTAATTGGGACAGATAGGAGATATGCATTTGTGATATAGTCTGACTATTCTAATTAGATAATTGTCAGCTAAACAAACCACAAAACTCTGTAAATTGCTAATTAGCTTGTGCCGAAATCCAATTTCATCATTATTTTCCATGAGGCAGCAAATACTGAGTATCATTAACATTAGCATACAAAACAGTATATTGCCTAAAAGTACAATACATACAGACCACCTCTTCTTAGTAGCAATACGGTAATGTTAATGTCAGTTTATCATTGCTGCATCACACAACCTGAACTCTTTAAACATGTTCAAATGTTATAATGTACAAACAAACATCCTCTATAGGATTTGACATAAGAGTACTCAGTAAGCAGGGTTTGTTACTATAGGAACATATACAGCACATGACGTTTATGTTAAAGAGCAATGTTGTAAAGTACACAGGAGAGCACTGGGATGTGTTTAGTTTCAAGAACGATTCTCTGTATGCAGCATTTATGCTTAACAGCATAAAAGCATTTCGTTGTATGTATAACCAGAATAATCTACAATAATCTTTCAGGACGTATGATGTTTGGCCACATTCACTATGACTGCAGTGTGTCACTTTGCTTATAGTTTATTGTAATTATAACTTTTTTTTATTCTGTTCTTATTGTCACACTAGACATTGCAATGCATATGCATTTTGATGGACCAATGAAATGTTGTAAAATTATAGCTATGCCCCCACACATGCTGGTCACGCCCACTGGTGGTGTGGCGTGGAAAGCCCCCTCCTCAAATCCTGCGTTTGCCCCTGACCCAGCCAGCAGTCAATTGACATTTGGCAGTTGAGCGGTTTGCATTGTCTATTGTGTTTTTTGTTTCTTCAGATAGTAGGGCGAAGCAAGTTGATTGGCGAAAAGTGACATGACCTTCAAGAGAAAACATGACTGAGAGTGCAGCGAACATCATTAACGATCCATTGGTTGACAGGGAAAAATCACTTTCCTACCACTCAATATCAAGTTGGGACTAAAGAAACAATTTGTTATTGCCTCGGACAAAGATGCAATTGCTTCAAATACATATATAGATCATTGTCTGGACCAAGTATGGAAAAATTAAAAACTGGAATCTTTGGCCCTCAAATTCGTAAACTTATCAAGGATTCTAATTTCTAAAAATTTATGAATGGTGTTGAAGCTTCTGCCTGGAGCAGTTATATCTCAGTTGTCAACATCTACTTGGGTAACTACAGAGCAGACAATTATGCAAAACATACTCACAAACTTGGGTCTAATATGATCATATAGGTACACTCTCTCCATGGTCAATTACACAGATTTCCGAATAATCTTGGTGATCTTGATGAAAAACAAGGGGAGAGGTTTCGTCAAGATAAAAAAAAGTGATTGAGGAAAGCATTCAAAGCAGACTGGACAGACACATGATGGCTGACTGTTGCTGGAGCCTCCAACGTGATTGTCCTGACAACCCACATAAAAGAAAACCGTACAAACCGCGTTTTACTATGCATTAATTGTAATTATCCAAATCAGCTTAATATGTTTATCTGTTATGCCGAATAAAATGGCTTTATTTATTTTCATGTGTTTAATTTTATATGAATTAATACCGCATCAGTGTGATTTGTAAGTAGGGTCTGCCTGACCATTTTTTTTTTTTTTCATTTTTATGCTTTTCAATGGGGTACCAATTATCTAAAAAATTAGAGCTAATCTAGCAAAGCCAATGTCAAATTCATAATCGGCACCACAATGTTACCCCAAAAGCACTCTATTATGAATGCCAATAAAATGAGTGTTGATCAGTGTCTATTCATCACTTCTGGATAATAATTGTTATTATGCACAGGAGTGGCATCAAGTGTTTTTTTTTATATATTTATGTTTCCCTAGATACAATAGTGGATATATTTAAATAAGGGTAAATATCTTCCCTCCACAAGGCTTTCTATCTTATAGAGAGATTGGGTATGTGTGTATTTGTATTGTAGCAGGAGGCCTATTTGCCACACTTCTCTTGCATAGGGACAGGTAAGGTCCCAGGAACTCTGGAGGGGAAGGCTACATACAGAGTTAATCTTTGTACAGACTTACTCCTAGCCTACATACACACAGGTGGTCTAATGAGGTAATTAGATCAAGGGGAAGAGGCTTGTGTATTTAAAACCTGAGTTGGACATTGTGTTTGTGACTGATGCTGGAAGAGCTGGCCAGTCAGTAGAGAGCCAGACTGTGTTTAGCTTAGCATTAGGGTCACCAAGAGGTGTAAACAATGTGACATTGTTTACTGGAGTCATCCTGATGAAGTATTGCTCTTTAGTGTGACGCAAACAATTAAGCACCGTTTAATGTGAAGCTGTCTGATGTCTGCGGGGTGTCAGAAGTGCTACAAGTGGTGTCATCGTGTTATCGCCAAGGACAGCCGATGCACAGCTGTCTACCCAGCCTCCAAAAGCAAAGGTGGTGACTGGAAAATGCTGAATGCCACTATCCGACTCCAAACTGTGTATTAAGCTGTCAGTTGCAGTGTGAGGAGATTGTTGTAATTGCAGGGAGAGTTAAGAGCAATAACTGTGGAACTGGTCAGCACTTGTTTGTTTTACCTGTGAAGAAAGCAAATGTTTTAAAAATTGCTGTAGTGCACTGAAAGTGAAAAGTGTGATGTTTAAACTGCACATAGAAATCAAAAGTAATTGCTGCCAGCATACATTTTCTTTACTACAGCCAAGATGGTCAAGAGAAAGAATAAAGTATGTCAGAAAGTGTAGAAACAGATTTTACTGAAATTGTTTCCAAGCAGAGTGAATTGGAAAAATTGCATTGTAGTTTGCAGAATGGAAAAGAAGTTGAAGAAGCTCATGTTTGTAAGCCTGGTATGACCAAGGTCAGACTCTGTGGCCAGGAAAGCATATGAATGTTTGGAGAAAATTTGCATAGAAGACTATGTAGGCATGGCAGAGTATGATTGCATGGAGAGAACTTTTAGAGAAGAAATCTCCTGGCTTGAAAAGGAGTATAGGGACTCAAAGCTGCAAGTTGTAGAAAAGATAAAAGCCCAAGGAATTGTTTCGGAGTCCTTGAGAAATGAATTACGAAATGCTGTTTAAATCAGAAGGAAGAGTAGTGGAAGCTATTAAAGACATAGCAGCAGAGAATGAAGAAAGAGGAAAAGCAGTGGAATCTCTTAAAGAGATAGTAGTGGAGAAAGACCAAGAGATTGCTGCGCTGAAACAAGAGCTTGTCAAGGCTCAGCTCGAGGTCACTCCCAGCACTGTTAAGCCTGTGGTGCCACATGGCGCTGTCCGGTCCATGGAATCTCATAGCTCTGTCCGGTCCGTGGAACCTCATAGCGCTGTCTGGCTGGATGTTTTGTGTTGCCACTATTGGTCAAGGTCCAGCTGTGAAATTGTGGAACAGAAGGTGTTGCAAGTGCGGACAGCTTGGACACCTTAAAGCCAATTGTTATAAACCCCATAAACAGTATCGGAAAGTGGTCCAACTGGACATGCTAGCAACTAAGACACTGGTCGGGAGCCCAGTCTTAACGGAGTTTCCAGGGAACTCACAGCATGTGGTTCTCAGTTGTGGGGACTTGCTATCCCGGAATGCTGTTCTGGGGGACACGGTAAAAGTATCACCGTTTTGGCAAGCCTGGAAATACTAAATTGGCAGTGGCTGATGGCATCTCAAATATGGCCGTCTCACCTGTTGGTGAGAGGATAGACTGGTCTAAGTATCCAGAGTTGTTGAGTGTGACTGACTTGGCACAAGACCAGAGGAATGATGGGACTTTACAACATGCATTTAAATTGCTTAATAATATTGATGCTATTGTGGGACCTGTCAACTGGGCAGGCTGTATGCCAATATATGTTGTGAGAGAAAATGTATTATTATATATTGCTACTGTATTGGGGAGGAGAGTAGAACAGTTCATGTACCCTAGTGTTGGAGGCTGCACACACTCAGGTGGATGGTGGACACTTTTGGGAAGGGAGAACAAGGGAACATGTTCTGCGCAGGTTTTACTGGCCCAGAGTCTGCTTAGCAGTGAAGAGGTTCTGTAGGGCTTGTGCGGTGTGCCAGAAAACCTACCCCAATGTCACAGTACAGCCACAATTGGAAGAGGTTTACATTCATCCTTTTAGAAATGCAAGGGTCTGTGAGTGGAAACAGAGAGAGGACAGGCTGTTTAGGAACAATGTTCTCAGCTTAAAAGAAGATAAGGTCCCCGTTAGGGCACTGATAGACATGGTTGAGAAGACTCTTGAAGTGATAACTGAATCTCTTTCACAGAGATGTGGTGTCCTTCTCACCAATGTTGTCAACGCTTAGGACAAAGGGTATGTAGCAAAGAGGCCTATTTGACACACCTCTCATGCATAGGGGGACAGGTCATGTCCTGGGAAGTCTGCAGGGGAAGGCTACATACAGAGTTATATCCGTACACAGGCAAACTCCTATCCTATACACACACAGGTGGTCTACTGAGGTAATTAGATCAAGGGGAGGAGACTTGTGTATGTAAAACCTGAGTTGGTTGGACAATTGTGTTTATGACTGATGCTGGAAGAGCTGTCCAGTCAGTAGAGAGCCAGACTGTGTTTAGCTTAGCATTAGGGTCACCAGGAGGTGTAAACAGCGTGACATTGTTTACTGGTGTCATCATGACAAAGTATTGCTCTTTATTGTGACGCAAACAATAAAACACTGTTTAATTTGAAGCGATCTGTGTCTGATGTCTGTGGGGTGTCAGTGCCAGAAGTCCTACAAGTGATGTCAGATGTGCTACAGTATATATGTATATATTAATCTTTGCAGGTATATCATCAAGTTTGAAGGCAGCAATATGTATTTTAAAAAATCAGAAAAATTTGCTTTATAACAAAGTTACCGATTTTAAGGGACTAATGGAATTAATATATTTGAATGCTCTTTCAAAGGCTATACCTTCTGGTAACTCAATCAAGTGTTTTAAAGGAGGGTAGTAGAAAAAGGGAGCACTATATATTTTGCAGCCACAGTGATCAGCTGTTTATTCCAAGCAGCATGAAGCATATACTTTTATGTGCCCTTGCACAACATACCAGCCTTTGCCCTTATAGTACATAAGTACAAAAAGAAGAAAGGAAAAATGTCTGTCACAACCAGTAGGATCAGAGGAGTACCTGTACAGTCTGCTCACGTTGGCACTACCTACTAGGGCGCTTGGTCTTCGCAGCTCCCTGATCGCAGGTCGCGGTTCTCCTAGGAGGTGATGAGTGAAACTGTGAAGAGAACCTGGACTATAACTGAAGATGCTTTGGATGAGGATACCAGGATGGCTGAGAGATTAGGAGACAGTAGAGTAGTGTGCTGATTAACACAGGAGGCTGGTAGCGATGGTAGCAATAACCGGCAGAGCGTTTACCACAAGGATAGTGGAGTAGACACAGAGGCTGTGATGATCTGCAGATAGTTGTGCTGGAGACATCAGAGAACAAGTAGCAAACATGACATCTGAACAGAAGAGTAGACCTGAAGATCTGTCAACTTGGTAAAGAAGCAGGTGCTTTAAATAGACAGAGCTGACAAGGAATTAGCCAATCAAGAGAATGCAGGAAGTATTGAGCAGACAAGGTGTGTGCCTGCTCAGTTCAACCCAGCAAGTGAATGCAGAAAGAGGGTAACAGGTGTGAACAGTGACCATAGTGCAGGTTTAGCTGGTGCAATGTGTGACAGTGTCATGATTGGGGCACATAGTGAACTGATCCCTATAATAAAATAAAATTCCAACCTTTATTAATGATTAATTAAAAATATATGAGATTTTCCATATTATTGCTAAGTTATCATTGTTAGCGATTTTTTTAAATAAACAAGGTGATGTAGGCAGATCAGCTTTCCTCTTCCAGCCGACTTCTTCTCCTGACCTCCTGTCAGTTCCATCTCGGTCACTGAACAGATCCGGTGCTGCTGAACCATGGTGGCGTACTGGAGACAAGCCAGGCTCCGTTACATCCGTTACTCTCAGATCTGTGCCCAGGCAGTGAGAGCAGTGCTGAAACCACAGTTTAAAACGGAGGCAGAAAAGGTCGCAGCTGCCAATGTGAAGGTCATTAACCCGAAAAAAGAAGCCTAAACACAAGAAAATCGTATTTGAAAAGTGAGCCCACGTTAACTCATTGTTTCAGCAATATGTCTAAATCTATCACTGTTTTCTTTGTACATTAAACTTTATTGTCCATATAAAAAAAAAACAAAAAGCAAACAAACAAGGTAATGTGAAAAAGTGTGTTAAAATGGCAGCCCCTAAAGGAGGACTTACCCAGTATGTAGCAGCGAGTAAATAGATCTAGCAGCCCTATTAACCACATAGATATTGGTGGAAACACAGTGGATGCATACAATTCAGAATAGTATTAACTACACAGTATTAAAGTAATTTCATTGTTTTCCAATAAGCATTGTATATTGCCTTAATGTGGTTCCAAAGCACAATGTGACTTAATAGCCAAAAGTAGCAGAATAAAAATAAGTACAGCTGTTACGTATCGCAGGCGCCCTGGATCCAGTGTACAGTCATTCAGGTCTGAAGGCTGTGGTCAAGTAGACTGTTCACTGGATCCAGAGCCCCAGCTTATATACAGTCAGTGAATACAGTAAAACAATGCAGATGATGTGGCTTGCTTCTATAGGCGTCGTAGCATGCTATACGCACAATTTCGGACAAAGACCATCAAGTTTTCAGATATTAATTGAAGTGACTATATCCAATTATCTGATTTCGACAACCGAATGGATGATTTAATTCTGTATTTACAACTGCAATATATAAGAAGCAGCTAAGGCATGATTGAATAAATATTCTTACTGATGGAATTGTACAGCCCCTAAAGGAGGACTTATCCACAGTGTAACTGCAAGCAACAGATCTGGCAATCTTATTAATTATACAGGCATCGACTGATAGTTATATGTAGGGCATTTAAACATTTTAGAATATTATTAATGACACCTGTAATGTGTGAGTGCACCGCCTGAGATTTATAAATGCTCAATATATGATTTATGAGTTAATATAAACATTTATATTGGGTTTGTGACAATTTAGTGGGGTGGTTTTCCAATAGATGAATCTTCTTACATGTCAGCTACCTTCAATCTGTATACAAAAAGCCTTTTTCCCCAACATGTGTATACATAATGCAGAGTCTGTATTTTCAGCCTAAAAAGCCATATTCAAAATTTAAACATAGATTATTTGGTGTTGGTGAGCATTTATTATCAGACATTTGAATTTGGTATAAGTATTATTAGCTGTGCCTAATCAGGGAAATCCACATTGATTTTAAGAAGCTATAGACAAATATTTGGTCAGAATAAAGGTGTTGGATTGCCAAGCAGTGCAAGCACATGCCATTATGAGCATAATTGAACACTATCGGCTGAGACAGACTGAAGCAACTGACTTTGTGATCCTTACATCTAGTTTACCTTTGGAAAAAAGTGGACAAGCCAGTATTGGTGGTTAGAGCTGTGATAGAGATGAATGTAAAGATTATCTTTAGCTCAAAGGCTACCAAAAACTTGGTTTTGTTTTTTTTATTCATGTGCATGGCAGGAAATAACTACAGATACTTAGATGCTGAGTATGATAACAAATTCATATTGCTCAGGCCACCGCAAAGATTAAGTTATTTACTTTCAAGACTAACAAGTCTTAACTAGGAAAGTAATTAGAAAAACAAATTCACATTTAAGAATAATAATTCATTTAATTGTATACCTTTTCAGCATCCAGTAATATACAGATGGAAATCCCTTATGAGTTAGCATACCGTCACAACTTTTTCGAAGCTTTTGTTATGTGGCTTGACTAAAATATTATGTTCAGTTATTTTTGTTGCTTTATTAATCTTCATTACTCCTAAACCCTTTTCTAATGGATTCCCAAAGTGTCCCAAGTATTGAACTCTTGGGTTTTCTAATTTGAATGGTACATAACCACACAGGTGCATTTAACATTAGTAAAACACATATCAAGTGTATTCAATATGCATTTTGATTGCATTCCTGTGCCTTCTGATGTGTTGAACACATGGAAATTGAACAATTAGTGTTTGTAAAATGCTTCTGCTGCTCAAATAAAAATGCAAATAGACAGGCCCCTCCAGAGGTTCATAGAGGCCCGAGGAGACCCAAATTAAGAGGCTCCCCACCCCCTCTTTCTTAAAAATTAAAAGTATTTAAAATGTTTTTTTTAAATTGATTTTAGTGCTTAACTTTAACTTAACTGTAAAAATAATATACTGTATGCATATACTAATGTACTAGATTATTGGAGATTTCAAATTAGAAGTGCTTTTCTAGCCTTTTTTCTGCAAATGCAGCAGTCAATTTGGAAAAATTCCAACTTTCACAGTTAATATTGAGCATTGCAAGCCCACTCAATCGCTCTTCCCCATAGTGGAGCAATGATATTTTTTTCCGTTCTTCCGGTTTTCAAACTGAGGAAAATGCTCAAAGCAACTGTGATGTTGGGAAACACACCAGAAAGTTTTAGTTCTAACAGAAATCCTAGAAGTTGCTTTGGCTTGCTTTCTATAAATTCGCTTCAGTAAAAATAGTTTGTCACTGAATCTTGGGCAATATCTTTCTTGTGTTGTTGCTAAAAGTTTTCAGCTGTGGATCACAGATCTTCATTACTCATTTTGTTGAACTCCCAAAGAGACTTGAACAAGTCACAAATTACTTTCAGTTGTAACAGTTATGTAACGTGTGTCACAATGCAGTAATGAAGGTAATAAATATGGAGTACTTGCCTTACTCTAGAGTAGCGCTGGCCGGCCGGTGGTGCGGAGTCTAACGGACCCCCTGGTGTTCACCAAAAACCGCCGCAAGGCGGGATGGGCTTCACTGCGGAGGAACGCAGGTCGCGGTCCACTGGTCTGCCTCTAGAAGTAAGGATGCGGGAGATAGCTCAGGATCACACTGAAGCTGGAGGATCAATATGAACCACTCCGTGGTCAGGATAGCCGAGGACTGGTACACTGGATACAGATAATGCGTGGTACAACAAGCCTGGGTCTGGTACACTGGAGTGGAGAGGTTAACGTGGTCAGCAAACCTGGGTCTGGTACACTGGAGCAGAGAGTTAATGTGGTGAACAAGCCTGGGTCTGGTACACTGGAGCAGAGAGTTAACATAGTCAGCAAGCCGGGGTCTGGTACACTGGAGCAGAGAGTAACGTGGTGAACAAGCCTGGGTGTGGTACACTGGAGCAGAGAGTTAACGTAGTCAGCAAGCCGGGGTCTGGTACACTGGAGCAGAGAGTTAATTGTAGTGAGCAAGCCTGGTTCTGGTACACAAGTAGTCACACTGGAAACGCCAAGTCAGGAACAGGAAGAAGTTGCTCTGACGCTGCCCAGGCGTCAGAGCAGGTTTTTTGTAGTTTGCAACTTTGAATTCCCCGCCCTGCGGGATCACGTGACAGCGCTGCCAAGACCCAGAAGAGAGAGAGGATCACGGCGCAGGAACGGGGACAGGTGAGTTGTAACATTTAGTGAAGTAAATCGACGATGAAGACCAGACAGAATGGAGTCTACGACTACATAGAAAATGTTGATCCTATAGTTCTTTTCGGCATCGGATTGAGTAGGTAAGTGGCAACTGGGGGAGAACTCTGTTGGAATCTCAATGGTTTTTTCTACAATTTTGCACTCCATGATTATCTCATCCCATTTATTGCACATTTGTTCAATGTCTTTGATAAGACCTTTGATGCTGTCCAGCTCAACGTCCAATGTAGCAATGCATGCTTCAATATGGAGGGTCGTTTGGCTGATCATTGTAAGTAGCTTTATTCACATAGATGACATTAGTACAAATTTAAATTTCGACAAGTACTCCTTAATTAACTGAATTTCTGATTGAATTTGTGTGGTGAGATTGGGAATTTCATTATTTGATAAATCAACTCCCAAAGAATGCAAATGATTTGCACCTGGTTTAACAGAATCAATGTGTGCAGGCCATCTGGTTATGGATATATTATTAAATGAAGCAGGGAGATGCTCTTTCAGAATTTCCCACCATTGTGGAGAGGAACTTAAGATATTGTATATGTGTTGCGCAGTTTCAAAGTAAGTACTTGCCTCCTTACAGGATTCAGCGCAGTCAACACCCACAAGGTTTAGTGTGTGGTTTCCACAGCTGGAGAAAATACAGAGTTTTGCTCAAACAGAATTGCTGGTACTCCATTGTACAGGGTTATTCAAAAGTCGCAGTACACCCTTTTATTTTAAAAACTCTACAGGAAATTGGGAAACCTGAATACTCCAGTAAGGTATGGGTGATGTGGTCTATCTTTTACGGTATGTACCAAACATGGGCGCCATCTTGAAATCGGCCAATCGACCCAATTCCTGTAGAGTTTTTGAAATAAAAGGGTGTACTGCAACTTTTGAATCACCCTGTATTTCACAGCCATGTTAGATCCATTAGTGTAAGTTTAGCCAGTGCATGCTTGGAAATCTAACTTTAATCTCACCACATTCTCCAATACTCATTCAACAACTTCTTTTCCATTTTTTTGTGAAATTATCAAACATGATAAACTATTCTTCAATTGAAAATTTTAAGCATTCTACAATCTTTACATAACGAATCACCAGAGAGGTCTGTTCCTTGTGAGAACTATCAGGAGTGTTGTTAATGATCTGATCACTGCTAAGACTGAACGCCATTACTCTCTCCTAATTCTCCTGGATCTCTCGGCTGCATTTGACACAAATGACCACTCTCTTCTCATACAAACGCTGCAATCCCTAGGTCTTCAAGACACAGTTCTATCCTGGTTCTCATCCTACCTCTCTAATCGCTCTTTCACTGTTAATTTCTCTGGAGCCACCTCTGCTCCGCTTCCCCTATCAGTTGGAGTACCACAAGGCTCGGTGCTAGGTCCTCTGCTGTTCTCTATCTATACTACTTCTCTTGGAAATCTAATAAGTTCCTTTGGCTTTTAGTATCATCTCTATGCGGATGATACCCAAATCTATCTATCCTCTCCTGATATCTCGACATCTGTGTTGTCCCGTGTAACTGACTGTCTTTCTGCCATATCATCTTGGATGTCCTTTCGTCAACTCAAACTTAATCTTTCTAAAACAGAGTAAATAATATTCCCACCCGCCAACAAGAGCATACCTGACATTTCTATCTCTGTTCATAACATGACCATAAATCCCACCCCACAAGCTCGCTGCCTAGGTGTAATCCTTGATTCACGCCTATCCTTTGTTCCCCACATTGACTCTATATCTAAATCATGTTACATACATCTAAAGAACATTTCCAGAATCCGCACATATCTCACACAAGACACTGCTAAAACCTTAATTCATGCACTAATCATCTCCCGCATTGACTATTGCAATTCCCTCCTTACTGGTCTTCTCAAAAACAGACTCAAACCCCTAAAATCTATTTTGCATGCTTCGGCAAGACTGATTTTCCTTGCAAATAGCTATTCCTCTGTTGAATCACTCTGTATGTCTCTACACTGGCTGCCTGTCTTCTACCGAATCCAATATAAAATACTTTTACTAACCTACAAGGCCATCAACAAAGCTGCACCAACATACATCTCCTCTCTTGTCTCAAAATATCTCCCAACTCGGCAACTCCGTTCTGCAAAAGATCTGCGTCTCATCCACCCTCATTACATCCTCCCATTCCCGGTTACAGGACTTTTTTCGGGCTGCACCCACTCTATGGAACTCTCTCCCTCGCACAATAAGACTCCTCTGGTCTACAAACTTTCAAGCGTTCTCTGAAAACCTACCTATTCAGACAAGCTTATATTATTCCTCAACCACCCTCTTAACCTCACTACCTTTAGCCTGTTACACAATTTCACAGAAGACAACTACCCCCGGACCAACATTGTTGTGTGACAGGATCATTTAGCTTATGAGTCACCTTACCTTTGCAGTCTGGCTGGGCCAAGATGCAAAATGTATACTTAACCTCATGTGTCAATCTCCCATTGCCCCATAGATTGTAAGCTTGCGAGCAGGGCCTTCTCACCTCTTTGTCTGTTTTACCCAGTTTGTTTATTAGTTTATTACGTTTGTCCCCAATTGTAAAGCGCTACAGAATATATTGGTGCTATGTAAATAAATGATGATGATGATGAGTGGCATCAACTATGATAGCAAAGTATTTTGCAATTCTACCGTCCTCAAGAATTGTTTTTATTACAAATGACCCACAAAGCTCTATAAATTCATTTTTTATGGTTGTTGATAGGTAATGAACTTGCATGCATTTTTTGCTCCCTTCCAATGCATGTACAAGTTTAATAAGCCTCGATATTATTGGGTCATAAATGCTGATAAGCTCGATTTATACCTAGAAAGTTTCTGTTATTACGGTCATCATTACGAGAACTAGAATCAAATAATGCTAATCTCCGCTCAGAAATATAAAGATCAACATGCAGGATGCGCTGAAGAGTGTTTCCAATAATTAGCTTCTGTAGGACTTCGGCAAAGAGTAAACGGTAAATTGAAGTTTCAGATAATATTGCTCTGAACCCTGATCTCCCCGACACATAATTTTCTATGTACAGCATTGAACTCTCGTGTGATGGTATTCTATCGTACAATTTATTTCAACCTCTACTCAAAGTCCATCTGGATTGAGCAGAAAAAAACAAAGCGTTTACTGCACTATTATTAAAAATGACGCAAGGCGCACAGTGGAGAGATTGTTTTACTACACTCCAGCATAACCAGTCTCGTGGGCAGGTCTCACCATTCTGAAGGTTTTTCTTAAGTAGAAGATAAGTGAAAGCATGCTTATTAGTGTCTTGTGGAATGTTATTTGGTATTTCAAAACTAGGAATCTTAAAAAATGACTACATTTGGGCAGCATCGCTTTTGTTGATAATGCAGAAATGGACAGGTATAATTATAGCGCACTTCTAGAGACTGCCCCAACGTATAAAAATGGAATCCACCTGTCCCAATATATCAAAAGCAAATGCAAAATTATACGTACAAAGGCGCTCATAGACATCCACGAGGACAGGATAATAAGATTCTTCTTACAATCATGCACAAGACCAGTATATATGGAATAAAAATAAATAAAAAACTGAAACAGAATCACTCCTCAACCACGAGTCGTAATTATGCAATAATATCTTCCATCTTATATGCTCACAAGATGAAATCTTGAATATTTGCGTTGTATTATGTCAACAAATAATACTCCCCCTTCACTGCACACTTCTCTGGAAATTTCATTCTCATCAGAGTATATGTGAAGAAAGGGAATACAATACTATCTAGTGTATTAATCACTTTAATCCATAGTAGAACATGTAACATATTAAAACCAATACTGAATAAAATCCTTAAATGATAAGCATAATGTCCATAGCAGAAGTCCAGATTTCACTAGCATATAAAGTAAACATCCAAGTTGTAACTGTAGGATTCCCTTATACTCGTGATACTGGCTGGAACTCGGGTATGTAGAAACTGCCAAAGCGTTTCCACTCCTTATTGAATTTTTTTTCAAGGCAAAAGGAATATGTAGCTATTTACCCGACTCTGTTTATCCCAATGCTCAAATCACCTCACATCTCCGTAACACCGAAACCGGAAGTGCAGCTACCGGAAGTTCGTATATCAGAGAGAGGCTTGGATAAACACTCAGACACAAAGACACAGAAAAAAACAAAAGACTAAAATATAATCAATATTCTATAAACACCATTTCAACTCAAAATCAGAATTTAGACCCCCAGGGATAAGAGTATTTAACTTATAAATCCAGTGCATTTATGCCTTCGCAAGTTTATTATCCATCTCCTTATTTCTCCATTGGAAGTCTATTCTCTGAACAGCCCAAAAATTATTAATATGATTAGGATTGCAGCAGTGTACATTTTTAAAGTGAAGGGATAATGAATGAGTGGTCAAACATTTTCTAATATTAGCTATGTGTTCTCTAATCCTGATCTTTTAAGGACGTGAAGTCCGTCCTCCATATAATAACCCACACTTACACTCTACTATGCATACAACATAGTTGGTATGGCATGTGATGAATTAATCAATTTTGTACGATTTCCCTTTGGACGTAAATTCACTGATCTTACCGTTATGACAAGTCACTGTCCTGCAGGCACAACATAGACCACATCTATGAAAGCCTTTAGTTCTTATAGGTCTACTGAATGTATCTGGTAACACAGTCTTAACCAATTTATTCCTTATACTAGATGCTTTCCTATATATAAAATAACGGTTTCTCTGGTATTGTATTACCAATAATTTCATCCTTTCTTAACAGTTTCCAATGCCTAGAGAATATTTTTCCCATTCTCTTATGATCACCATTGAATTGGGTAATAAAGGCCCATTCAAATCTATTCCCCTCCTTTTTTTCTTTTGTTTTGGATTCTAAGAGTATACTTCTCTCTATCCTGTTTAGATCATCTTCCACTTTATCTAAACCTAGCTTATCGTAACCCTTGTCCAAAAAATATGTTTTCATTTATTTAATTTGTTCATGTAATATTTCTTCCTCTGTGCAATTTCTTTTAATTCTCCTCATCTGGCCCAATACCCTTAAGCCAGTTTGAGTGATGGTTACTGTTGAATTGTATGTAACAATTAATGTCTGTTGGTTTCTAAAAAGTTGTAGTAAACAAACAAGAATCTTTGATGTAAATAGTGATGTCTAAAAAATTAACCATTGTCTGACTTAAATAAAAGGCGGATATTGTAACTATTATTATTGAGATAGGAACAAAAAAGATAAAGTTCCCCCGTTACCCTGCCAGTTGAAAAATATATCTATACATCGGTGCCATAGGACCAGGTTTTCCGCAAAGTCATGTCCCCGCCAAACATGGAGTTCTTCCCACCATTCCATAAATAGGTTTGCATAACTTGGGACGAACCTGGTCCCCATGCCTGTGCCGATTTCCTGCATGTAGTATTGTTCTTTGAACCTAAAATAATTGTGCGTAAGAATAAAATTGATACCCTCAATCAAAAAGGATTTCATATTTTCAAAGTATGAAGTGGTTCCAAGGAAATATTTCACGGCCTATATGCCAAGTTTGTGTACTATAATTGTATACAACGAGCAAACATCTGCCGTAACCAAGAAATAATTGGATTACCAAGATACTGTAGATATCTTCGCAAGAAAATCAACCTGTATCCTTGAGATATGACCTAGTGTTTTTGGGTTTTTTTGGGGAGTTTTTTTTATAAACTTTTTATTAGAAACATATTTTTTTTGGGTAAAAAGCATTACAAAATCTTGAGAGGTTAATCAGTAACACATAACACGTGTTTACACACAGCAGAACGCATAAACACTCTCATGGTTCTATCATATTCGGGAGGTAATTGCGTAATTATCCAGAACTGCAAAGATGTTGTTTTAAAATTTCAGAACTATAGGGTATGGAGGGGGTGGGAGTAATGAATAGAAGGGGGGGAATGTAGGGACCAGAGGAAGGGATGGGAAGTTGAGAATTCACGCATCAAATAAAGGAGAAGTAAACTTGTTTAGAAGTACCATTCTATATTCAGTTTCTGGTAAAACTGGAGTGGAGGTTGATTATGATATAAGGTCCATGAAGACCAGGCTTTGTAAAAGGAGACGGAGGAGCCCCTCAGTATGCTAGTAATATGTTCCATCTGTAAGTATGCCAGATCCTACTGCAGACCATCTGGAGTGTTGGTGGTGTCGAGTTTTTCCAAGTGGCAGCACTGACAATGTGTGTAAGAAGTTTGTGAGCAGATTTGGTGAGGTCTGGGAGGGGCAGCGGTAGCAGGATATGCTTAGGGTCAGGTGGTATGTGAGTATTTAGAATTGTTGAAGGTAGCGCAAGGACTGCTGTCCAGTATGGTCGTATCCTGGGACGACCTAGTGTTTTTAACTATTGGTTGAAGGTGAAAATCGATTAATTCAGAAAGATTGGTGGTCATACTGCCTATGATAGGCCTACCTTAAGGATTTATTGGATCTTTGTGAAATTTTGACAAAATGTACATTACTGATACAGTAGGATAAGGAATCCTTAAATAATCTTTACGTTAATCCGTAACTACTCCTTTATCTTGATTCCTTTTGAGAAGATTATCCAATTCAATCAATCTGAATTTTATCATTAGAATCATTTTTAATTTTTCTGTATGTACCACCATCCTCTAATTGTCTATGTACCTCAGCTTCATATTTGTTAAGGTCCATAATCACTACACCATCTCCTTTGTCGGCTGGTTTTATTATACTATTTCTATCTGCCTGCACATTTTTGAGCGCTTGTCTCTCCTTAAATGTAAGATTGTAAGAAGTCTGTTTGTTAGTATTCAGTCCAATGAGCTCATCAATAACTAGTTTACTAAAGTTTTCCTTTACATATAAGATGGAAGATATTTCATATTTATGACACGTGGTTGAGGAGTGATTCTGTTTCTTAACTATCTTTTTGGGAATTTTGTTACCTTTTATGGTGAAGTTTATTCCATTTATAGAAATTTACTACATTTTAATCAGTTTTTTATTTATTTATATTCCATATATACTGGTCTTGTGCATGGTTGTTAGAAGAATCTTATTATCCTGTCCTAGTGGATGTCTATGAGCGCCTGTGTACGTATAATTTTGTATTTGCTTTTGATATATTGGGTAAATTCCCTGTTTATATGTTTGGGCAGTCTCTAGACCATAATTATACCTGTCCATTTCTGCATTCTATTTGTATCCGCGGTGGGTTATATTTAAGCTGCACTATGTTCACACATAGGGAAAATAAAAATAGGCTTATGGAGGAGGTCTTTCTAAAGGACCATCAGAATTTAAATACTGATGATGAAGATGTCAGTGTTGTTATGAACAGATTAGAAAGGGTCTTGCTGAAAGAAAATAGGACTTGGTGGGAAATCGTTTCGTTGGAGAGGTATCAAGCAGAACAACTGATCCCCAAAGGATTACAGTTTGATAAAAAAAAACTTCCTTTGGTACAGCGATTAATGAGTTTAGAAAGGAATGGAACAGGATTCTCACCACCTGTTCCTTTTCTTTGATCAAACTCATTTTAAAAGAAAGAAGGGGTGAATTAGAAGTATTAGAGGATGAAATACAAACGTTGAAGATGTTGGTGGCTCCTTTTAGTGATTTGGAAGATTATATACATATGGCCAATAATATTGAAACTAAAATGCAACGTGATTCAAGAGATATTATTAATAGAAAACGAAATAAATTTTATTGAGATAACCATATTTACAAGGATCAATTGCCTGAGAGTCAGGACTCTGTATAAAACACTAGTACCTCATCTAGATCTCATCCAGAGACCCTAAGAAAATTTCCTTCAAGGGCTCTTTCATAAAAAACACATTTAGATCTTGATATGTTCAAGAAGAGGTTTGGAATTCAAATGGGTCATATGTCCACAATCTGTATAAACCAAATAGATAAAATATATACAAGGGAAATAATGGACAATTTCAATCTAGTGTGTATTAGAAAGTAAGGAGAGGGAATAGAAGGGATGTAAGTCCCAATAAGATGAGAAAGCCTTCTAGTTTTCAGGTGCCTGTTCCCAATAGATACAGTATTCTCAATCCCAATAGGAGTGAACCTGGAAATTTGAGCCCTCCACTTTTTTTAGATTGGAGA
The DNA here is from genome assembly GCF_038048845.1 of Mixophyes fleayi. Classification (NCBI taxonomy): domain Eukaryota; kingdom Metazoa; phylum Chordata; class Amphibia; order Anura; family Limnodynastidae; genus Mixophyes; species Mixophyes fleayi. Next base: position 77,786,627 of record NC_134408.1, read on the forward strand.
AGGAAGGATTGGGAAAAAAAAGATGAACAGAAGAGGGAATAGAGGAGGGGATAACATTAAGAAAAAAAGATTATTTGAAGAATAGGAATAATTTCAAAAATAGTATGAATGAGTGTTAATCCCAATAATATGGGTATTAATATAATGGAAGAACAAGGGATACATAAACCATCAGTGTTTAATTTAAGTTCTAAAATACTCACGGAGGATGAGTTGTCAGTATTGAAGAAAGGACTTAAATTTGCACCTACTAATCAGTAGAATCATTTCAGTACGTATATAGACATATAGAAATATGTTAGAAAAATCACTTTGAAAAAATTATTTTTGAATCATAATGATAACAGTGATAACAAAATGGAGGAAGGACCTACTAATAAATTTTAAAATGGATCTTTCTTTTATCCAGCTCATCTAAAGTGCAAATTTATGGATACCTTTAGTAAACTAGTTATTGATGATCTCAATGGACTGAATACTAACAAACAGATTTCTTACAATCTTACCTCTAAGGAGTTACAAGCGCTCAAAAATTTGCAGGCAGATAGAAATAGTATAATAAAACCAGCCGACAAAGAAGGGGGATTTTGGACCTTAACAAATATGAAGCTGAGGTACATAAACAAATAGAGAATGGTGGTACATACAGAATAATTAAAAATAATCCTACTGATAAAATTCAGATTGAATTGGATAATCTTCTCAAAAGGAATCAAGATAAGGCAGTAGTTACGGATCAACTAAAAGATTATTTAAGGGTTCCTTATCCTACTGTACCAGTAATGTACATTTTGCCAAAAATTCACAAAAATCCAATAAATCCTTAAGGTAGGCCTATCACAGCAGGGACAGGCAGTATGACTACCAATCTTTCTGAGTTTTTTCATTTTCACCTTCAACCAATAGTTAAAAACACTAGGTCATATCTCAAGGATGCAGGCGATTTTCTTGCAAAGATATCTACAGTATCTTGGCAATCCAATTATTTCTTGGTTACGGCAGATGTTTGCACGTTGTATACAATTATAGTACACAAACTTGGCATACATGCCGTGAAATATTTCCTTGGAACCACCTCATACTCTGAAAATATGAAATCCTTCTTGATTGAGGGTATCAATTTTATTCTTGCGCACAATTATTTTAGGTTCAAAGAACAATACTACATGCAGGAAATCGGCACAGGCATGGGGACCAGGTTCGCACCAAGTTATGCAAACCTATTTATGGAATGGTGGGAAGAACTCCATGTTTGGTGGGGACATGACTGGGGCAAACCTGGTCCTATGGCACCGATACATAGATGATATATTTTTCATCTGGCAAGGTAATAGGGAGGAACTTGATCTTTTTTTGTTCCTATCTCAATAATAATAGTTACAATATCCGCTGTTTGTTTGATTTAAGTCAGACAATGTCTAATTTTTTTAGACACCACTATTTACATCAAAGATTCTTGTTTGTTTACTAAAACCAACAGGCATTAATAGTTAGAAACAATTCAACAGTAATCATCACTCAAACTGGCTTAAGGGTATTCCTTTGGGCCAGATGAGGAGAATTAAAAGGAATTACACAGAGGAAGAAATATTACATGATCAGATTACAGAAATTAAAACATATTTTTTGGACAAGGGTTACAATAAGCTTTGTTTAGATAAAATGGAAGATGATCTAAACAGGATAGACAGAAGTATACTCTTGGACTCCAAAACAAAAGAAAAAAAGGAGACAAATGGATTTGAATGGGCCTTTATTACCCAATTCAATGGTTTTCATAAGAGAATGGAAAAAATATTTTCTAGGCATTGGAAACTGTTGAGGAATGATGAAATTATTGGTAATAAAATACCAGAGAAACCACTATTTAGGTATAGGAAATCATCTAGTATAAGGAATAAATTGGTTAAGACTGTGTTACCAGATACATTCAGTAGACCTATAAGAACTAAAGGCTTTCATAGATGTGGTCTATGTTGTGCCTGCAGGACAGTGACTTGTCATAGCGGTAAGATCAGTGAATTTACGTCCAAAGGGAAATCGTACAAAATTGATCAATTCATCACATGCCATACCAACTATGTTGTATACATAGTAGAGTGTAAGTGTGGGTTATTATATGTAGGACGGACTTCACGTCCTTAAAAGATCAGGATTAGAGAACACATAGCTAATATTAGAAAAGGTTTGACCACTCATTCATTATCCCTTCACTTTAAAAATGTACACTCCTGCAATCCTAATCATATTAATAATTTTTGGGCTTCCAATGGAGAAATAAGGAGATGGATAATAAACTTGCGAAGGCATAAATGCACTGGATTTATAAGTTAAATACTCTTATCCCTGGGGGTCTAAATTCTGATTTTGAGTTGAAATGGTGTTTATAGAATATTGATTATATTTTTTGTCTTTTGTTTTTTTTCTGTGTCTTTGTGTCTGAGTGTTTACAGGTACAAGAATCACTACCATAAGGATGGATTTTTTTGAAATATTTATTTTTATACAATACATTATTGGTACCCATAGATTAGTTTGTTTGTATTAGATAGGTTTATTATATATTACACGGTCATACTTTTTTATGTTACAATAGGGAAGGTAGTAGATACTATCATCATCATCATCACCATTTATTTATATAGCGCCACTAATTACGCAGCGCTGTACAGAGAACTCACTCACATCAGTCCCTGCCCCAATGGGGCTTACAGTCTAAATTCCCTAACACACAGACACGGACAGGCAAACACACACACACACACACACACAGACAGACAGACAGAGACTAGGGTCAATTTTTATATTCCATTGTTGTGATATGTATTAAGCCATGGAAAATGCATTTCTGGCTTTTGGTAAGCCAGGTAATATGTTTAATGCATTATAGTTCCCATGCCTCGTTTTGAGATATTTACTTCTGGTTTCCGTTGTATATGGATCGTAATACTTACATATTTAAGTCTCGCTCTATTAAATAATTAATTATTGGTATTCATAGATTAGTTTATGGTGCATTATTATTATATAATTATACTGTCATACTTGGTATAATAGGGACAGTAGTAGAAACCATTTTCTATTGTTGTGATGTATATCAAAGCATAGAAAATACATTTCCAGCTTTTTGTAAGTCAGGTGATACCTTGCATGCATTATAGCTCCCAAGCCTCGTCTTGAGATACATACTTCCGGTTTCTGGTGCATACGGATCATAATACTTACATATCCAAGCCTCGCTCTGATTTACGAACTTCCGGTAGATGCACTTCTGGTTTCGGTGGTACGAAAATGTGAGGTAATTTGAGCATTGGGATATATAAACAGAGTTGGATAAGTAGCTACATATTCCTTTTGCCTTGAAAAAGACTCCAGTAAGGAGTGGAAACTTGTTGCCAGTTTCTACATACCCGAGTTCCAGCCAGTATCACGAGTAGAAGGGAATCCTACAGCTACAGTGTGGATGTTTACCTTATATGCTAGTGAAATCTTGACTTCTGGTATGGGCATTATCCTTATCCTTTAAGGATTTTATTCAGTATTGTTTTTAATATGTTAAATGTTTTACTTTGGATTAAAGTGGTAATACACTAGATAGTATTGTATTCCCTTTATTCACATATACTCTGATGAGAATGAAATTTCCAGAGAAGTGTGCAGTGAAGGAGGAGTATCATTTGTTGACATAATACAACGCAAGTAATGAAGATTTCATCTTGTAAGCATATAAGATGGAAGATATTATTGCATATTTATGATACGTGGTTGAGGAGTGATTCTGTTTCTTCACTATCTATTTGGGAACTTTGTTACCTTTTATGGTGAAGTTCATTCCATTTATAAAAAATTACTACACTATATCAGTTTTTTTTATTTATTTATATTCCATATATACTGGTCTTGTGCATGATTGTAAGAAGAATCTTATTATCCTGTCCTGGTGGATGTCTATGAGCGTCTTTGTATGTATAATTTTGTATTTGCTTTTGTTGATGATACCAATGTCGATCATGGTAAATGTTTCAGCAGATTTTAATTCTTACTCTTCTGATTCTCTGTGTTCTTGCTATAGAGTTTCTGTTTCGTAAACTGGATCGTCTGCTGCTTGTCTCTGTGTCGGCTGAGTTGGCGGTATTGCTGTTGGCACATTTCTTTCTCAGTAAATGGCTTTATTCACATGTTGAACTTCAGCCTCAGGCATTGAATTTGGAACAGAATTATAATTTTTTGCAGTTGCGGTGGTTTCCTTGGTTTCATTTTCAACTGTGTTTGAAGCTGAAGTTCCTGATCCTGAAGCACTTGTTGTTGGATCGGTTGGGAGAAGAGCGTTTTCTTGTATCAGTGATTTCAGAAATGAAGTTGTTGGCCCTAACTTTTTAGATTCGGCTTCTGTTCATGCCCCACTTTCACATTTCCTCAACAGCATCGTATGGCTTCTCGTAATATTCTGAAACATCAGTTGTATAAAAATTATTATTTTTTGTTATTGCCCTTATAAATTTCTGGAAACCGACTACACATAGACATGGGGTGAATAAAGGCTTTTGGGCATATTCAATTGTTGCTCCGGCCGCCAAAAAAACGAGCGCTCTAAAACTATTACCGTTCATACGGTAATTACTTGCTGAATTTCATCTCGCAGCTCAGAGAAATTCAGCCAGTAAACTACCGTATTAACGTTTTTCGCGCGCAATATTACCGTATTAACGGTAATAGTTTTAACGCGCTCTTTTTTTTGCGTCCGGAGCAACAATTGAATAGCCCTCATTATGTCACACTTACTCCCTCACCCCACAGCTCACACTTCCCTATCACACCTCACTGCTCACCCCGCAGCCCACCCCACAGCTCATAGTGCCCTATAACGTCTCAAACTGCTCCCCTCATGCCCTTGACCTTTTCCAACACTCCAAATTGTTTCTCCCACCACCCTAATTTTATCCCAGCAACTCAATTGCCCCATACAAACAGGAACTTACCCTAATTCAGCCCCAGCAATCACACACACATACATACAGTTACTACAGAAAACAGTGAGTCTTCCTGGCTGCAGCTCCTCCTCCTCAATATGAGTCTGACAGCTGCTGCTCAGTACGTGTAGCCCAACCACCCATGCTCAGACATCACTCTCCCTGACAGCCCTGCGGAAGCTGGGAATAGACTGCAGAGAATGAGCTGGGCGCACTGATTTTAAGAACATTGCAGCAGGCGCCTGGCAAATGGACATTGTGGCGGCAGTCGGTTCCGCCTCCAGGGCAGCCTGCACTCTGTGTTAGGGCACCAGTCATGCCACCCTAGTTGCAACCCTGTCGCCTAATTTATGCTATTTACCTTTAAGAGCATTCAGATGTTCACTTAAAAGCATCAAGTAAACATTGAACATCAAACAGTCCAGTCTAGTTTCCTAATTATAAACAAACTATTCCTTTGTGTAGTTGGGACTCACTCACCCCGGCAAATCTCATGGACAAGTGACGTTCTTATGTGTCTGGATAGATGCATCATGTATAGAGAGCAATAAGCGAATGCGCCAATTAACATGTTTAAGCGCTAGGTTTAAACTTTTATTACTTGTAATTTGCCAATTTGTCAAATGGATAAATATATTAAAAAAGAAAAAAAAAGTTTGAACAAAAAAACAATACATTTAAAAATTTTGAGGCCCCCTGCCAGTTGGCGGCCCGGGGACTTTTCCTCACTACCCCCCCCCACACACACACTCTCAGATAGAGCCTGAAAATAGGTAACTTCTTGTGTTGGAGAATCTTAGGGGCATATTCAATTGTTAAAAAGTTCCGCAGCGGTAAAATCTAGCTGGATTTCAGCTCGTGGCTCAGGAAGCTGCGAACTGAAATCCAGCGAGTAAATTACTGTATTAACTGTTTTTCCGCGCACGGTTACCGTAATAATGGTAATCGTGCGCGGACCACGGGATTTTCGGCGTTTACGCCGACAATTGAATATGCCCCTTAGGCTGTTATTTACACAGTAGCTATTTTTAAATTTGGTGACCTCTTCGCTGCAGAGATTCTTCTCATCTGTTTCTGTCTTTGCAGGTCCTTATTGTCCAGTAAACTAACTAGGTTGCAACCTAGGATGCAAGGTTTTTATTTTGGTGGGGGGAGGGAAAAAGTGTTTTGGAGGCAAAATTGTAACAAGAAGAGGTATAAACTGAAATTCAATGACATGTAAGAGAATAGTTGTCCCCTAAAGTAAAAGGAGAACATGAAAGAAAAATATAGTAACGTTTTAGTCCTGATATATTCTCCTGATAAAAGGCTGAAGACAATGAGTTATCCGAGGATGAGAAACAAGGATGGTGACAGATGTGGTCATGACTGCCCTTCAGTTCTTCACCCTCTGTTGCGCTCGTTCATGCCTCCATTCAGCTAAACAGTTATTATTTTAAGGAATATGAGTAATACAGATTGCCGTGACCCTTTTAGAAAGTAAAGTGAAAGTTTTGAAAACACTGGAACATTAACACTGATGGAAGGAGAGGATGAAGTAAGTCGTATTTTAAATTACGAAAAATTCATTTTTATCTACTGCGTGTTAACCTGGCGTGGAAATCAGGGGGCACTACAAGAGTAATAGCATTAGGGCGGCCTGAGCCATTAATTAGGCTCCTGTGTCTTTATCACCTCTTATCATACACATAGTTTTGGTATATTGTTATGCAATGCATCTGCACAGATACACAATATAAACTAGAATAGGGGCTTCACAGATACAGATTTCTGTACCACTGCATCTTTTCAGTTAATCTACATATCTGAATTTCAATTTGTGCTTGGTACTTGATTTAGAAATCTTTTATTCATTCTTACTACCATCTTTTTTTCAGACGTCTTCCATTTGATAGCTTTGTGAATATTGTTTTTAAGTAATGAGTGTACAATGAAGTGTGGTTTAGCACTGAAAATCAATGTAGCAATGGCAGTGTAACTGTTCTCTATATTTGTGGTCGGTTTCCATTAACAAGCTTATGTTTTTGCATTTTTACTTCACAGCAAGGATCAAGCAATGCAGAGAAATTTGACTATGTAAGTATTACATTATGTTTCCCCACATATTGTGATGTTTCCAATTTTAAATAACTCTAAACTTGAAAACCTTGCTATTACCCAGGTCATTCCAGAGATCCAATCATTTCATCAATTTTACTTGTAAAATGGAAAGCCACCTATATAGATGCCCATGCTTCTTCTTTCCCAAATGCTGGCCACCCTGTCCCTGCAAGAAAGTAGAAGTAGCCATTTAAAATTTTAATTGACCATGTTCAAATATTTTTGTGTAGCATTTAATTTTCTTGCAAGAAAATGAATTTTATTTTCGCCTAGTTGGCTTAATGAAAGTTGCCATTTGGACGTTACTTAATCACGCATAGAACAAGGGTGTCTCTAGGTAATTTTTGTTTTTACTGGTGTAAACTGAACACCCGTGGATCACAGTGGTACCTATTTTAAAATGCATTTCCCAACAGGTGGATGGGAACGAATTCAATTTGACATCTGTCTTTTGCAATGAAATGTCTAGCTTTAAAAGCTGTATAGCTCATAAGAAATTTAATTAAAAGCAAATGAAGTGGGAAGCGCAACAAAAAGAAAGAAAAAAAAAAGATAGTATCAATATTCCACTGAGTTGTCAATCGGTGTGAAATAATATCTTAGTGGAACATATAGAAATGGGAAGATATGTAAAAGCAACATAAAAAAGTATTATATAGTTGCTATAATTATATTCATTAACTATATGTTGTGTTCTGTAAACTACCTTTGTCACAAGCACCAAAATGTGATGGCTAGTAAAACCTTCAGTTGATTTAGACACCTCTATGTGCATCTGTTAACTGATGAAAATCAAACTGTTAGATCTGAAGCTTTGAAATCTTCGTTTGAAATGGAAACAGAAACAATTATATTCAGTAAAATTTAATAAAAAAGTAAATCCCAATGTTTTTTTATAGATAGTGGACATATCTTTCAACAGTTTTTTTTACTGCATTTAAGTACAGAACAACATAAGATCTTTAAAAGAAACGTAAGTGTATGAGGTTATGTTATATATAAAACAAAGATGTTTTGAATATATAAGAGTTAAAGATTGTCAAACCATGAACAATAGACATCAATGCTAAATATTAAAAATCAACACTTGTAAAAGGTTTCTGGGGAAAATGTGGCTTGTGCATATTCTGTTTAATAATTATAACGATAATTGCCTAAAGGATGTTCAGCATTTTAATAAGAGATTTTTGAGTGATTTTTATTGCTTCCATTTGCTGTAGAAAATCACCAATCTGTTCACACTATTTTAAGCATGTTTAAGTAAAATTTGAAATGTGTTAGAGCTAGTTCATCAATACAACACAACAACCCTTTGATATGGCGCCTAAATGAGAATAATAATAGCACAAGCAATGATTAGCCAAAAGGTCAAACTGTTGCAATAACCAAGGCGGCTGCAAACCAACTGTATAAAGTCCAATAAACTAAAAACAACGGCTTAGGATAGAAAATAAGGTAATTCAGTTACCATTGATGTTAAGTAGATCTGCCTTTCCCAGTAGTATTTTATAAATAGCTGTCACCAACAACTGACAGCAGATTGCTAGAGGAAAATCCTGGCATTCTGTAATAATATTTTAAGCTTTAACGTAATTGGTGCCAAAAAAAATCACTTCTTAGATGCACATGAAGAGAAAATTGTATATTGTACCTAGTATTTCTTTTTTCTATTACCTTTTGTCTAAATTTCCCTCACAACTTCTGCTTCTTGTACTTGTCAGTATATTCATAATTCTCTGGACCTAAGTTGTGATAACTAAAACTGCTGAGTCATAGAGCATAGTCCTATTTGCGCATGCTGTGCGCGTCAGATGTGATAGTGCACCTAGTTTTCCACCAAAGCAAACTGGTTTCTGAAGCAAGATGGCAGCATTTGCAGAGGAGCAGAAGTATGCATCTGCTTTTGGGAGCAGCAGGGCATTTTTTCCGACGTTCGGGGCAGGCACACCTTTGCCCCCTAGTTTTGTGAAGCAGTGGAAGAGCAAGAATTTATTTAGCAGCGTCACAATATTGAAATTACATAAATGTGAAGAAAAAGCAGATGTGGTCTTGTTCTGTACTGTTACATTTTGCATTTTACATTTTGTGTCACATTTGTAGGTGCTCTTTGCCCAGTGTAACAAAAACTTCCAAACACACAAACTGCAACATATAAAAAAAAGTTAGTCACAATGTCCCTTCACTCTAAGGGTTAATTGACACCATATATAAGGCTAATCTGAGTAGCTTTTTTATTTGAGAAAAACTGAAATCGTTTCATTTAATGAAAGGAATGGCTCCAAAGCAATAGGTGATACACTATTACAAACTGCACATAGATTTTTCTTCTCTGCTTCCAAGCAAACCTAGGAGCACTTCTAGTCTGCAGAGGTATCTCTTGAGAGTGCAGATTAGATATTTACGTTGAAGTACACTGGGTGGACCAAGGTGTTTTTTGATGTGCATCCATTATGTTTTGTAAATGAGGTCCACCTTATTTTCCTTAATTTCAATGTGTACATGCATATATGTGTATTATTTAAAAATGCAGATAAATGCTTCACAGGCTATATAAATATGTAAATATTTTTTGTACCTAATAAAATCTGATTTCTGCTCCTATAGGTAATGCAGTTCTTAAATAAGATGGCTGGCAATGAGTATGTTGGATTCAGTAATGCTACGTAAGTATTCAAGATACAATTAAAGTAATTAAGATATATATTTAGAAAATGGGACCCACACAATCACCGGATAAAGGTAAATGAGTCACAAACAGACATAATGAAATCACTAATATTTTGTATAGTTTCAATGAGCTTTTAAAATGAAATATTATGTTTTTGTGATGAATAAAAAGAGAACAGTCCTAAAAAAGCATTACGTTGCAATCTAGTTATAAAACAATATGACCTGTCTCCGTTATGATGACTAAAGTCAAATAATTTTTACTATGCATTTATAAAAAAAAAAAAAGTGAAGTATTGCTTATTTATTTATAAGTTGTATTTTCACTTTTAACCTGTTTTTTGTTTGTTTTTGATTTGCATTTTTTGAAAACTTGCTGGAAACAAACTTTTTCCTACATAGTTTAGCTAAGCACAGTTTCTTCAAAAATTAAGACCAATCTCAAATTTTATCATCATCAGCAACATTTATTTATATAGTGCCAGCAAATTTCGTAGCACTTTACAATTGGGAACAAACCATAATAAAACATTACTGGTTAATACATACATAAAGAAAGGTAAGAGGGCCCTGCTCATAAGATAATAATCTATGGGATTTTGCGAGTTTTATACACGAGGGTAAGTGCTACATATTGCATATTCGTCCAGCTAGAATGCAAAGGTAAACAATAGTGAGCTGTATGATCAGTTGCACAGCAATGTTGGTCACATGGTTGTTGTCTTGTGTTAACTGTGTAGATCAGGGGTGGGCAAACCAGTCCTCAAGGGCCATATAACAGTTCATGTTTTTAGGATTTCTTTAATCATGCACAGCTGAGTTAATCTATTTGGCTGGGTCAGTAATTATCCCAGCTGTTTCTACAGACAGAAATCCTAAAAACATGAACTGTTATATGGCCCTTTAGGACTGGTTTGCCCACCCCTGGTGTAGATGGTGATAATAGGGTAACCTAGAGAGATTAAGGTGGTGGTTGAGGAATATTATAAGCTTATAGAAAAACAGTATTTGGGGATCTGTGCTTCCTTTGAGTTTAAAAAAGCTCCATAAATTGCTGCCGCAAGGGGGAGTTTCAGCCCACCAGGTAAGGTAAACGAGATAATTCCCTGGCGCAAATAGGTGAAGTCAAATGATCATATTGTTATTGTATGAAAGCATAGTGAATTAATACAATTTATTGTATTCATGCATTGGAATACAACATTTCAAAAAATATAGTAAAGGTTGCAACCTATTATAAACAATATTGGCTATGCATTACAATTTATATGGATCCATAACGATATTTACAAATGTATTTTATTATGAAAACTTATGTGTAAAATCCTGTTTTTGTTCTTTTTGCTGTTTTGAAAGATGAATTGATGCCAAAGCAAGAACCACAAAGTTTGAGAAATCTTGGTGGTGATTAGTATAAAAATACTCACATTTGATTTTACTTTCACTTACTTGACATTGCAATAAAAAGACACTTTGGCAATTTTGGGTAGACTTTCTTGTCAGTGGGCATAGGCAAACCTATAGTATTTTATAAAAATTCAAAATCTTCTGAAGGATTCAAAATAGAAGTTGTGTGGCTACTGCCTAAACAAATTGTTCATATTGATGTTGAAATGTGTCCAGCTCAAAATGTGCCAAAAATGGCTTAGTACAGGGGCGAGAAGTGGTAGAGGGATTTATGAACCATTTATGGTGAGATATTTTTTGATCCAGTATAGTGGACCCTGGTATCTAAGATGTTTCTTATATTAAAACATTAACAATAAGGGGCATATTCAATTAAGTTTCCAGTCCGCCGGAAACGCATCGGAACAGGCCACGAAGTCAATCCACAGTACCGCAATAACGTGGATTTTCGTGCGCACCCAATAGGGTTGCGTAGGAAAATCTGCGTTATTGCACCGTACCGTATTACTGTCAATACTGCGCAGGTTCTTACCACGGACCGGAAACCTAATTGAATATGCCCCTAAGTGTAAAGATACACAATTTTAACATGAAGGTTAGTTGAACAAAATACTCTGTAAGCCCTTGTTTATGGCTTTATTAAATATAAAAAGATATTTTCTTTCTTGAACGGTCGTAGCTCGAAAATTGGAATAAAATCTTCTCGGGGAACTGCAAGGGGGGCACAAAGTCCAGAATTATTATATGCTATGACTTTTTTTTTCTCTATTTTTTGCCTTGCTTTATCTTGTATAGCATATGATGCTTATATTTTTATATATTTATAGGTTCCAATCTGAGCGAGAAAGTGGAGACAGAAATTTTGCTATCGGATATTACTTAAAAGAGAAAAAGGTTTCTCATTTTTGTTTTTTCGTTTGTAATTCAATTTTTTTTATTCACTTAAAACCTACTGCACATTTTTCCTTATTTTAAGCAATAACAATATTTCCTTTCTTTTTCCCTGATAAGAAATGTAAATATCTGTATTTTACTTTTATTTTTTTCATATCTATAATAAAAAAAAAAATCGAAAGTTAAAATATATTATAGAATATAAATAATTTATTGTGTATTCTTTTGTTTTTATCATTTCTGGTCAGAGTAAAAGGAAGAAAATGTTGTAAGCTTTCATACTAGCAACTGTAAAAACAATAGTTTTTGGACATAAGTTCTGACAATGTTTAAGAGCTTTAAAACATATATTAAGATATTTGATAGCCTAAAAATCTTTGTTATGTAGCTCATTGTATAGCATTTTTCTGATGGACAGCACTGTGTTAGAGGAACTGATAACATGCTTTTTTGAGTGACAGTGAAAGAAAAGAAATTGGCAGATATTGTTACTTACTAAACAGTTGACTTATGAAAATAAATAAACCTACATTCAATTCCTGTAATATCAGGAAACTGTACTGGACAAAGATCCTTGTAGTGAGTGATGACAGTTGCTTCTATTAATTCTTCTTTGTGTAGAATAAGGTTTGCTTCTGGAGACCTGCCAGTAATCAGCAATTACTTAGTGACATTTCAATAAGGGATGTGTTTACATTATCTAAATAACCTATTACTAAAAGATTCATTTACCTTTCTTTTTTAAATCAAAGTGTTTTCCGGAGAACACTGATATGGTTGGAACCTTAGATTTTTATTTCCAGGTAAGAAAATGAGTCTACTACTTCATGAATATCTGCAACATTTGTAAAGAATGATTAATACTATTCTATATTGACCTTGAGCAGCATTTTAAACCAAATGATGAAATCATTTATTCAGTTTAGATGACAAAATTATTTGTGTACATCCAAATATAGCAATGTTATTTAACTAGTAACTGCAAACTGGCCTATACTTCTATGGAATAAATTAAAGCATTCATTATTTCTCCTGGCCATTTCATAATAAACCTTCTTTTTTGGTCCCTATCCACTAGCCCTATGACTTTCTCTAGTCTGGTTTTCTCTTAAGACTAAAAAAAAGCAACCTTGATCATGGTGTTGTACATTTTAGCTAATGTCTTCAGTTATTCGTTAGAATTGTAGGCTAATTTGAAGTCTGGTAATTATATAAATACAATTGTTACACTTGTACAGTCTGCACACTAATAATTGATGAGGAATTATGTCTCTCAACACAATTAAACAATTATAGAAGTCTTGTTTATTAAATAACACGCTAGAATGGACACTGCTTCAAGTAAGATAACACAAATTTCATCTTATATTTATACACAGCTCACATATGTTCTGCATTAAATTAGTTACAGCTACAGTGCAAGGTAGCTGTAGAACAGGTTTCTGGAATGCTTGTAACATCCTGTTCTCATACAAAGAAGATTTCTACATTTCTACATTTGGAAAAAGGGTACTGCACTATTAGTCTCTTTTTCTCCTTTTCATGTGCTTGGCTTAATTTTTCCTCATGAAAAAGATGGTTTGTGACGCTAAGGAAAATTTGAGATAAGGTCAAATTATATACACTTTTTGGTGCTCACCTCTAAACATTGTGCACTGTGGTTTATATTTTAAGAAAATATTACATTATTAGGCTCCCTCTTATGTGTCTTTTTTATTTACATATTCTGTTACTTGTGCTCACGGAGAAGGCAGACACTTTTATATTTATTGATGAACTTTTAAGGACATTGGAAAAAGAATACACTAAGCACCACAGCATATATCTTTTTGTGTGTATATATATATATATATATATATATAGATAGATATATATAGATAGATATATATATATATAGATAGATAGATAGATAGATGTGTTTGTGTAATAAGTCTAGCCAATCCCTGCTTTGTAGGTGACAAATTGGATACTTATAGATTCACTGGCTATCATAAGGTAGGAGGCCACAGTTTTCTTCCTTGTCTTATCCGTTGTCGAAGTCAGCAAATTGGATAAAGTCATTTCAATTAAAGTCGAGCAAACTTGGTTGTCTTTGTCTGAAAAGATGCGTACGGTACGCTACGACGTACAAGGGCACGCTACGGCGTGGAAGGGCGTACGCAGCTACTACACGTGGCAGCAACAGTACTTGGTCTTTTACCATACATTCGCACAAACACGCATACTTATAAAATAGTACACATTAATGGTAGTTGCAACACATAGTCAGTTATGTCGAAATATAGTAGTATTTATATGTTATATCAGAGTTACATGCATATTAGTGAAATACACAGAACAGGTTGAAGGAATCACATCATGAGTGGTATCATAATGAACCTCGTTACATATCCTACTGTTTGGTTCACTCTGCGAGGAAATCGCAGAGTACATACACAAGTTATGAATAATAGGGAATTATGAACTACTTAAGACTAAGGAATCTTGGCTGGAAGAGCCGAGCATACCCCCTGGAGAGGTGACCCCCTCCTTTGGATTCCTTAGGATGAACTAGCCAATGATTGACAACCCCTTGGACCTTCCTGAGACCTGGACCAATAGATGCAAGCTATACCATCTTCATTGTATTACTGTATTTCATTGTGTATATAAGCAGCAGCTTCACATCCAGTGTTCAGACATCTTGTCCCCAGACTTCAGGATTGAATGACTGCACTGGATCCAGAGCGCCTGCGATAAGTAACGGCTGTATTTATTATTACTTCGCTTGAGCATATTATTCTACTTATTGCGAATAAATCTTTGTGCGTTGGAAACACAAATCGAGGTTCGACAATTGTTATTGGTTAGCGACAATACGCACTTAACACCGTGCTTCAGAGATGTGGAATGTTCTAGGTCAGCATATGCCTACTACATTCATACAGTCCTTGGGGGCCCATAGACATTAAGTGAAATCAGAACATGGCACAATAAGTATTGTCAGGATCATCCCCCATTAACACCAGTAGCAGGCTAATTTGCCTAGCATGTAGAGAGATTGGCCTACTCCATCACAGATAACGTGCTCAAAATAGTATGAGAGGAAAAGTCGTTTTAATGGTTAATTACTTGATGATGGAAGGCATAACATATTTGCCTGAAATGCTGACTTCTGCGTGTGTTGTCTGCAAGCTTCTGCATACTATCTGTAAGAAATGGGCACATTTATCAATTCATCATTATCACAAAGGGAACTTCTTATACAGTCCAGAGCTTTGTCAAGCAGAATAGAATTTGTAACCTTGTAAAACAGTATGCAATCAATAATAAGCATGTTAAAAAGGTACAGACATCTTTTCCAGACTTTTCCTTCTCAAAAAGTCATCATAGCCTTTTTTGCACAGGTCTGAAATTGACTAAATAGGTTTTTTGGTACCAGGCAATTTCTGGCCTCACGGCCAATGACAAGACAGACTTTCTCCCACCCTGTGACCTTCAGGGTGCCTATTTTTCATATCCATATTGTAGTTCTTCACAGACAATTCCTCAGGTTTTGGGTCCTAGGTGAACACCTCACCAGCCTGCCCTTCGGGCTGGTGATGTTTGCAAGAACCTTTTTACCAAGATGTTAGTCAGTCGGATGTTGGATTTAGGAAAAGAGGAGTCAATCTTGGGCTGCAACAACATAGTTTTGCCTTTAAAGACATTGCAGTTTTAAATTTGTCCTGAAAAGTTGCCGAATATCGTCGACTTGCAAAAACTGCAGATGGATACATTTACCCCCTGGAGGTGGAAATAAAAGTCATATCATCTCATCACAGCACATGCCGTTCCTTGGAGTCGAGATAGACACCATACAGAACAAAGTGTCATTGTCAGAGGAAAGGTGTATCAAGATTCAGTCCCTAACAGTTTAATTGTAGACTCTGCATAATAAGGAGGGGGCTTTGGTTGTTGAGGATGTTTTTATTCCCTTATGAGTCATACAGTGGCGCATGTGGCAGCTCCAGTGAAGCTTATAAGAAGACAGAATGACAAAGACTTCTTTGAATTATGCCATCATCCTTACAAAGGCCACCAGACAGTTTCTCGTGGTGGCCAAGTCCACAGTTAAAAACAAAAAGAGTATCACTTTTGGAGTCGATGCAATGCTCAGTTGTTAAAACAGTATTATTCAAAAGTCCTGCTGCTAAGATTATTTAAAAGCAGAGATAGTCATTCCTTGGTAAAACACTGGGGGGGGAAATGAAAGCTACCCATAGTAATTAAGCAATTATCTGTAATTGTGATCTGTTCTTTTCTGTTATCTGTGTATGGGTCCTGTTTCATATGGTCATATTGACCAACAATACTCGATAAATGATTAGTTATAGATTGCCTTCCTTATTATAATGGTGTATACATTGCTTTTAGCCTTCTGTCACATTAGCTGCTCTCCATTTATTAGGATGTGCTGGTATTTTTTTTATAATTTATAAATAAGTAAACTGCTATTTTCATTGTCAACATGTATTGATCTTATGTTTGTTGTGATACCTGAATTTATAGTTTTGGTTATATCCAATAGTTTCACATTAAATCCAATATTGCTTTTTCCACACATTTTCTTCATATAGTCTAATTGTTTGTTTTTCTTCTGTTCAGTTGTGTTCTATTGAAGTGACTTGTGAATCTGCAAGTGTAATGGCAGCAACATTGGCTAATGGCGGCTTCTGTCCAATAACGGGTGAAAGAGTGTTGAGCCCAGAAGCAGTGAGGAACACGTTAAGTTTAATGCATTCCTGTGGGATGTATGACTTCTCAGGGCAGTTCGCTTTTCATGTAAGAGACTCTTACAAGTAAACATATATTGCACATTTTTTTAGAAATTTTTTTTTTATTACTATAATGATACAATGCATATTGTTATAACCAATCCTGCCTTTAAACAAATTGTCACCTTGGGCAGAAATCATGGTGAGGACCCCATTACGGTGACTGCTTGACCAATGCACTTTTACATGCCTCATGTACATACATATGCATGTATGGCCCCCATTGAATTACATTTTACTATGCCCCTTCTAAGCTGCAGTTTACTATAGAGATATTGCTTCAATAAAAGTTATTTAATAACCTAGCTATCAGAGCAGGTTTAAAAAATTGTGGTGCCAGCTCCAACAGTTAGACTATGGCATATACTGAGTCAAGACTGGTCCTAAGTATATTGTGCTGAGCTGTATCCTGTATCTGGTGGCAGCTATGTAAAGTTAAATCATATCTGGTACCTCATGTAATGCCATATCTGGTGCCAAGTGTAACAATCCAAGCCATACCTTGTGCCAAGACTTATGTGCCAAGCCATATTTGGTCCAAAAGGTAATGTGCAGAGTGATACCAGGCAGGATGACTGATGTGCAGAGACATATATACCCTGTTGCCAAGAGTATTAGACCTATGTCTGGTGCTCTGTTCAATGTGCAGAGCCATGCCAGATGCCAAGTATAGCTTACAATTGGCACCAAATAATATGGACCTGCATTTTTTTTGTTGACTATCATCATCATCATTTATTTACAACCGTAATAAAACAATACTAGGTAATACATACAGAGAGGTAAGACAACCCTGCTCACAAGCTTACAGTCTAAAGAACAATGGTTTGATACACAAGGGTAAGTGCTCCATCATATTGAATATTTGTCCAGCTAGAATGCAAAGGTTACAAAGTATTTAATGGGCTGTATGCTCAGTCACACAACTGTGTTGGTCAAAGGGGTTGTTGTTTTGTTAGCTGTGTAGAGGGTGGTTATAGGGTAGCCTAGTGAGGTTGTGAGGGTGGTTGAGGAATATTATAAGCTTGTCTGAATAAGTGGGTTTTCAGAGAAGGCTTGAAGGTTTGAAGACTAGAGGGAATGGAATTCGATAGAGTGGGTGCAGCCAGAAAAAGTCATGTAACAAAGAATTGGAGGAAGAGAGGAAAGTGGAAGATCTTGTGCAGAACGGAGGTGTCGAGCTGGGAGATATTTTGAGACAAGTGAGGAAATGTATGTTGGTGCAATTTTGCTGATGGCCTTGTATGTTAGTAGAAGAATTTTATATTGAAAAACATGCAACCAATGTAGCGACTGACAGAGTGACTCAGCAGAGGAAAAAAACGATTTGGAAGGAAAATCAATCTAGCCATTTCTTGCAAAGCAGATTGCAGGGGCTCAAGTCTAATTTTGGGTAGATCAGTAAGGAAGTAATTGCAATAGTCGATGCAGGAGATGATGAGTGTATGAAATAAAGTTTTTGTGGTGTCTTGTGTTAGATATGTACGTATTCTGAAAATGTTTTTTAGATGTATGCAGCATGATGTGTATATAGAGTTGATGTGGGGAACAAAGGATAGTTGTAAGTGAAGGATTACACCTAGACAGCGAGCTTGCAGGGTGGGATTTATGGTCACGTTGTGAACAGAAATAGAAATGTCAAGCAGGAAGCTTCTTAATTCCGTTTTTCAAAGAATGAGTTTGAGTTGGCGAGAGGACATCCAAAATGAAATGGCAGAAAGACAGTCAGTAATGCGGGCCAACACAGATGCTGAGAGATCAGGAGAGGATAGATAAATTTCTTTATCATCCGCATAGAGATGATACTGAAATCAAAAGGAGCTTATTAGTTTCCCATTCTCTCGAGAAGCTTGAAGAGGCATGGGAGCTGAGAGATGGGACGATAATTTGGGAGAGTTTGGGTCAGAATTTTTTTTTTTAAAATAGGAGTAATCACTGTGTGCTTGATTAGTGATGGGAAGATACAAGTAGAGAGAAAGAGATTACAGATTTTAGTTAGAGGTGGATTGAACATACGAGACATGGACCTACCAATTTGTGAGGATATGGGATCGAGAGTTCCGGAACTAGTGTAGGAAGATGAGAAGAGAGTAGAAACTTCCTCTTCAATTGTGGGATCAAATGAAGAGAGGGTGTCAGAGGATGCTGGGAAGGAATTGACCTACCCACCCTTGCACCAAGCTCTTTCTTCCTCTTAGCACCGATCACAGGACGATGAGCCTATTGGCTGGTAGTGCTGTAATCTGTCCTGCACTGAACTCCAGCAGCCAATTGGAGTTCCATGTAGCACAGAGAACAGAACAGATGCAACTGGGTGATGACTGTATGGAAGAAAGAGGGAGTGTTTACTGAGGATTTTGATTTGTTTCTTTTTAAGTATTTAAAAACAAAAACCCCAGGCAATTACACAATTTGTTCCCCCCCTCTCACAGTACTAGCTCTTTTTATAACATATAGTAATATTTTCTTTACAATGTAAGCTTTCAGTGCATATAGCCCACTGAATGAATATATATTTTGCTGCACATTATTGTGCATGCTTAACAGGTTCTAACTTTCCTCCCCATTCTCATTTTTAAGTAGAATATATATCAGAATTTACAGTTTTTTTTAATGATCACCATCTTCATTACTGTGTCTGTCTTCACACCTTAATGTTTTGATATGTTCAAAAAAATTCAGTTTTATATTTCACAAGCTATTTCGGGTGACACTGCTGCATTTCAAGTAACAAACTATAATACACCACGTGATGTGAACAATGCTAATTTGTTGTGTGTCTTTATCTTTGTTTTTACACACCCTATAAAAATGTAAACTATGAAAATGTATTAAGGCTTTAGTCACTGTAAAGTATAAATATCAAACATTTCAAATTGTATATTATGCTTTGAATTTAGACTTTTGCTCTGGTCTCTCATAGGTTGGCCTCCCAGCAAAGTCTGGGGTTTCAGGAGGTATACTTTTGGTAGTCCCTAATGTCATGGGCATGATGTTCTGGTCTCCTCCATTGGATAAATTGGGAAATAGTGTCCGTGGTATTCAGTTTTGTCAGGTGAGCAAAAATACAGTTTTTCAACATTAACAGCCTATCATTGTATTTAAAGGTGATTTAGGTGGTCGTTCATGTCCGATCACCCAATCACTTGCCACCCACTGCAGCTATGGCTTTTTTTTTTTTCAAATGTTTTGCTGGCTAATCCCTACCAAATGTGGAGATTGTCTGTTAATAATGTGTAGAGCACCCAACACTTTTATAAAGTACTCATACCAGCTGAATTATTATCTGTTATTACTAAAACAAATGGCTTAACGATCTTCATGTTTCTGATGGAATTGTTTGCGTTGAACGGCAATTTATTTTTTCAGAATTTGACGAAACTGTGTTATGAAAGTGTATGTTACCTTGCACACATTAACATGTTTATTATATAGCATGTTGATCCGTCTTTCAGCACATTTTAAGGATGGTATTATAATTATTATTATTATCTTTAATTTACATGACATATAGAGAAAACAGTGACCCATGACACAACATGATATATAAAGAACAAAATATGAAGAACAAAAATCTATAAATACACACACATAACATGCTAATGCAAATCAAATTATTTCTGGGACAATGAGTGAAAGTGATGGTAGAAATCAGCGATAAGTAGGCCGAACCTTAAGAAAACAGGGCTACGGAAGCAGGCCAAGAGGTACAGAGGTGATATAATAGTAGAAGGAGCACACAAGGAAAGAGGGCTCTGCTCCTGAGAGCTTACATCCTAAAGGAAAGGGGGAGACACAAATAGGGTGGTACTAACTGGGGGAGAGACCCGGGACAAGGGAGTTAGGAGGAGGACTGATAGACATGAATAAAGAAATGAGTCTTAAGGGTATGCTTTGAAGCCTTTGAGAGTAGATGCTTACCTGATGGAATGTGGAAAATCGTTCCACAGCAGGGGAGCAGCCTGGGCAAAGTTCTGGAGACGGGAGTGGGAAGAGGTGATCAGTGAAGTAGTGAGGGGGCGGTCAGAGGCAGAGCGGAGAGGGTGACTAGGAGTGTAGGTAGAGATGAGATTGGAGATGTAGGGAGGGGAGGATTGATTAAGAGATTTAAAGGTGAGGGTGACGAGTTTAAATTTAATTCTGTAGGCCATGGGGAGCCAATGTAGTGACTGTTGGAGAGAGACAGCAGAGATAGAGCTTCGGGAGAGAAAAATGAGATGGACAGCAGCATCAAGGATAGACTTAAGAAGGTCAAGGTGAGAATCAGGTAGGACAGAGATAAGGTTACAGTAGTCAAGGCGAGAGATTGCAAGCAAGTGGACAAGGGTTTTCTGTGGTGAGAAAAGGGGCATATCTTGGATCCGAAGGTGGAAGTAGCAGGATTTTGAGAGGGACAAAATGTGATGTTTGAAGGAGAGGGAAGAATCAAGGATGACCCCAAGGCATCGGACTTGAGGGACTGAAACGAGGGTAGTGTTATTAACAGAAATAGAGAGGGGGGAGGTGGGAGAGTCCTGGAAGGGGCGAAAACGATAAGTTCAGTCTTGTAAATATTGAGTTTAAGGAAGCGTTGGGACATCCAAGATGAGATGGCCGAGAGAGAGCAGGAGACACAAGACATAAGGGAAGGGGAGAGGTCAGGGGATGAAAGATAGATTTGGGTGTCATCAGCATAGAGGTAGTACTGGAGGCCAAAGGAGCGGATGAGGACACCTAGGGAGGAGGTGTAGAAGGGGAACAACAGGAGGCCAAGAACGGAACCTTGAGGGACGCCAACAGGTACGGGAAGAGGGGGGGATGTGGAGTCATGTGCAGAGACTGAGAAGGGACGGTTGGTGAGGTAAGAGGAAAACCATGAGAGGACAGTGTTAGAGAGGCCGATAGAATTGAGAGTTTGCAAAAGGAATTTGTGGTCAACGGTATTGAAGGCAGCAGAGAGGTCAGGAAGGATAAGAAGGGAGTAGTGTATTTTGGATTTAACGAGGAGGAGGTCAATAGTGACCCTAGTGAGGGCAGTTTCAGTGGAGTAGAGGGGTGAAAACCGGATTGGAGCCGGTCAAGGAGTGAGTGAGAAGAGAGAAAGAAGGTGAGACGGTTGTAGACAACTTGTTCAATGAGTTTTGATGCAAAAGGAAGAAGCGATATAAGGCGGTAATTAGAGACAGAGGCGGGATCATGGATGGTTTCTTGAGTATGGGGGAGACAAGAGCATGTTTAAAAAAGATGGGGAAGATTCCAGAGGAGAGGGATAGTTTGAGGAGGTGGGAGCAGGCCTCAAGAGAGAGGGAGCGGAGAAGGTGGGAGGGGATAAGGTCCTGTGGGCAAGTGGAGGGGGGTGAGAAGGAGAGAAGGGTATAGATTTAATTTGCAGATACTGAAGAGAAGGAAGGTGAGCTAGCAAGTGGGGAGGGGAAAAAGGAGATAGCCGCAGAGGAGGGTGGGAAGGGGGACAGAGTGGGCAGGGAGGGGGAGGCAGTGGGGTAAGAAGGTACTGCTTGGAGATGTCATGACTTATTGACTCAAACGATTGCAACACATTTTTTGATTGTTTACCGAGTAAGAAAAAATAATAAATTCACAAGAATTTCATAAGAACAAATCTCATATTTATGTTCAAATTGTATTGCATATCCTCTACATACAATTACAATATATGTACAGTTCGATCAAAATTCTAATATGATTGGATTGCATTTTGTGTGGGTTACTGTCCTTGGATTGGATTCCATGAAATGATCCAATGAGTTTGTATACTATCGAATTGTAGAATGTGTTGCAATTGCATAATTTTACACAGTCTTTTAAATGATCTGAATGTACAGCTATACATTAAAAATTTTAATGTGTGTGAGGTAATCATACATTTTTGTTCTTACAATCTCCTTAAACTCCAATTGCATTGATAATTGATGTATACCATGTGTAGAGATCCATGATCCAGAAACTGCCTCTTCTATTAATTGGGGGGAAAAAATATTTAATCAATTTTGTCTCTGTTTATAGGATTTGGTATCTCTCTGCAATTTTCATAATTATGACAACCTAAGGCATTTTGCAAAGAAACTTGATCCACGTAGAGAAGGAGGTGATCAACGGGTAAGATCAGCTTTTCCATATTTCACATTTAAACCTATTCATGTCTGCTGACTTAGTCTTTTGTTAAACACTCTGAAGCATATTTTACTCAGAATCTGAAAATAAAATATATTAAGCCAGACCTCTAAATACAGCTATACTTTAAATATAATTTCTTCCTGAAATGCTTATGAATGGTCTTTAACACTGAGCAGTACAGGTGTGGGATCTATAATTTGGTAATTTGGAATGATTAGTCTTTTAGGGAGTTTTCTGCATAAGGGTTTGTTTGTTTTTTTAGAAAATTTGGTGCATCATGCTTATAATCTGCTAAATGAAATTTTAAAAATACTGCATTTCCCACACTGCCCTTGGTTCTCTCATCTTTGCTGCTTAGCGGTGTTCCTCACAGTGACTGTAGAAGGTAGTGCTTTTTGATCATGTCTGTGTATATGACATCCTTTGCCAGCAGCAGAAAATGTTCTTTCTCGTTTTCAATACTTCCTGGATAATAGATTTCCAGATAAGAGATCCCATACCTATACATTTTTAAATGTTAGAATTTGTTAAGCATTGGAAAGCCTTTTAAATCTTATTACTAAGAGTCATTTACAAAATGGCTTTGCATGGCACTAGACATTTTAGTACTGTCACAGAAGTTTATTGAGGACCATGCACCTATTTGAACACAACTGGACATGGATTTGAGTGGCAAAATGCAAATAATGTAACCTTGACATGGGATGATAAACAGATATGAGTGTTTTTAATTGGCTCGTCATATACCTCACTAAGTGCTAGATACACATACATTAGGTTTTGCAGGATGATTTGGAGGGAATGGAGATTTCATTTATATTATAAGTGTTCATGGTTTTATAGGACTTTTCAGGTGATCAAAATCAACCTACATCTGAGGTGGAGAAATCTGCATTCTCCAGTGATTTCAGTAGTCCCTTGCTAGGCATAAGTATGCCACGAGTATAGCACAATGCACATGTATATGCTTATATAAACCAATGGATTTAAAAATATAAACTCTTTTAATAAATGTAGTACTGATGTCCTCTTACTTGCAGGAATTAAGTGAAGCTTCAGTGATATAAAATTACCTGTGCATTTGGAGAACAGACAAGTGCGATAGTAGGACATGTTTAGTGTTATATTTATTATTATTTTCATTTGTATATGGTGTGAGAACAACCTTCAAAACCATAATGATCATGCATGCTGGATGCACAGATGGATCATGAATGCAGTCAGTGGAGGGTGACTTGTATCTGCTCTGACCCATAAAACAAGGTGCAATTACGCATATATAGATGTGTTACGCTTTGTATCTTAATCCCAATATATAATAGTTCCCTTAATGAAAATCCCAAAACAGCCATTTTACAGTGTCAAAGTTACCATGAACAGCTTTTTTGCAATTTTTTTTATAAATCGTTTCAAATACAAGTGTGAAATTGTGCACATTTAAATAATATTGTTAATCATGTAAGTAGGACAGTAGTTTCTAATTATGTATTTTAAATTAAGACATATACAGAGTCTGTGAAATGATAAACTAGGGTCATATCAAAACAATGAAAAAAATAGTTTGGGCTGATATGGTTGTGGTTATATTTCTTTCAAGATGACTTTAAGGTGTGCACTGCTCAGGCACCTGTTGCATGTATTATTTGCTTGACATTTATGCAAGGCACTAGCACTCCAGTAACCCAGCTCATGCTTTTTTGATCTAACTAATGTGTGCTCGTGCAGCAACATTAGATTTTTTGTAGTCTTTCTAATTTGTGAACTTCACTAATGAATTATGTATGTTACTTGAAGAACCATGTTTCCTATGGACCTCTGGATTATGAACATCTGCAGCAGGAGCTTGCTCTAAAAGATACAGTATGGAAAAAAGTTTCACCAGAACCTAATGAAGACTCATCAACCACCATAGTGTATAGAATGGGAAGCCTTGGAGACAGAAGCTAAACACATTGACGCTAATATTACCATATTCTTCATTGTATGTTATTACATTAATAGTTTCTCTCTTGAAACTTCTTTATACAGCTATTTATTTCATTTTTATTTCACTTTGTAGCTCTGCAAACATGAAATAAGCTTATATGCATCATTGTTTATGGTATTATGAGCAGTTTTTTTTTTACCAAATGGTCAAGGTACCATCATAAGAGTTGAGCTCCTGATTCTCTATAGCAACTGTGTGAAGGTTGTAATTTGCAAAGGAATTTAACTGGTGTAGTATTTGGCAGCTTTATTGAAATAATGGACTACAACAAGAAGTCCAACAGTACTTAACAGTATTCTATTAGTCTAAATTAGCTAGGGACTTGTACATTTGTATACCAAATAAGTAGGGAATGCCTATAAATTCCATTTGCAATTGTGTATTTAGATATAAACACACATCAATTTTGCTTTCTATATCTGAACATGCCAATGACAGGTCTATATTTTCCTTTAAAAATCATTTCATACTATATGCTGGGGAAATATTCTCCTATTAGTTCCCAACCTTGTTTGATCTAAATTAGGAATTCAAAATATTGTGATAGTTGAAAAAAGGACAGTGTTGCCTACCTAGGTAATATTCTAACCTGCATTACTTAAAACAAACCACAATCTGCATGCAGATTTTAGCTCTGCTTCTCCCTCTTGGACCATCAAAACAAGGTTAATTGTACACTGTCATGTGTATTAATAGATCAGTAATTTGTTGCGTTGACCATTGTAATTTGTGTTCCATTATGTCACATTAAAACTTATGACCTATCCAATTTGTTGGTGACTGACAGTTTTATGTTGAGCATAGCAGCTTTAAATGTTCACAGTGATGACTGTCGAAAGTGAGAACTATGTCTCATTGAAGAAACTGAAGTATACTCTTTCTGAAGAAAGGTTGAATACCTATGCATTCTATATTTACATTGTCTATCTAGCTTATGTCAATTGACAACATCTGATATTTGGGGGCTTTATTAGTTAATTTAGTCTTACTGCAATATATATACATATGCATTTCTGGAGTGAAAATAATAATAATAAACTGATTGTTAAAAGAATATGCTAACATAGAAAACTAGATAGAGAAATGAAAATATCTCCCCAAATCACAATATCTGTATAGATTCAACAGTCATAAATTTCACATTGCTTCATAATACATGACTAGCATTGGTAAGTAAGAGGTTTTAGTTTTATAGAGCATATAAACGCTTTATAATGTCAATGAAGCCATGGTTTGTTATTATCCCCCAACATGCCACTAACATGGTAAGAAGCCTCAACATGACTGCCTATCATGCTAGCCTGTATCCCCATCATGGCGTGTCATGTCGCCTTAATTTTGGACCCATGGCTCTCCATCACGCTCCATGTAGTTTCATGGCCACGTCCTATTCTGCACTCTTTTGAGAATAGAAAACACTATTACCATCCCCCACACTGCCAGTGTTTGTTTTTAGTATGTGCTATGCACTCTTGACCAAGTGTATATGCTACAGCCATCTGAATGGGGCT
The DNA here is from genome assembly GCF_038048845.1 of Mixophyes fleayi. NCBI lineage: Eukaryota > Metazoa > Chordata > Amphibia > Anura > Limnodynastidae > Mixophyes > Mixophyes fleayi. Next base: position 77,813,073 of record NC_134408.1, read on the forward strand.
AGAGAAGTGTATTAAAGTTATTTTATCGCTTACCAATAAACATTGTCCGCTGCGATTTGTGTGGTTCCAACGCAATTGCAAAATATAGCATAATGCAACAAGTAACGATTCAGTAAAAAAAATTACAGCCGATTACATACGCAGCGCCCTGGAACCAGAATACAGTCATTCAATCCTGAAGTCTGTGGTCAAGAAGACTGAATGATGGTCCCAGAGCTCAGTTTATATACAGTTGGTGTTACATTGAAAACAATAGAGATGGCTTGGCATGTTTCCATTGGTTCAGGTTTCAGTACAGTCTGGTATAATGCAGGACATAGGTCAGGTCAAACGATGCCCTCCAAGGGTGGGGGTCAGCGCTCCAACAGCTGCATCGTGTCTTCCCGCCGAAAAGCTTGTTCAAACTGGTCTATTTACATTACAAACACAATACCATTCCAATCATTAATTCCCTATCATCCATAACTCGCATACTCAGGATACAATCTCTTAGCCGATTAGAACGGATCTCTGAGGATAAATAGGGTATTAGAATGATACCAAACATTATATGTTTCCTGTATCCTGAACCTTAGATCTCAATAAAGTGCTTTTAACATTATTATATTTAAACATAAATCCTACTAAATCTGACTATAAACGACTGTGTGTTGGACCTATTTTAAGGTGAACTATTTATAAGAGAATGTGTGTATGTGAGTGTATGTGTGCGTTATTTATCTGTGCGATTGCGTCATAGCACATGGTGTACTAATCGCTATCGCACGGCAAAACAACATTAATCAATTTGATTTACTTCATCCAATTATCTGACTTCGACAAGCGGAAAGGACAGTTTTGGTGGGTGGTTGAGACACAGCATTGGGAGTGGTCATGTGTATGCAGACGGAGTGGAGGGTTGCACTGATGTGTGTTTACATCAGTGTGTGTGATGATGTGATTGGTGGGTATTTATTTGGAAGAGTTAGGGGGAGGTCCATGTCCACAACCTGCTTCTTTCCAGAACACACTTCTGTTTTTGGCTTTGGGTAGTTTTCAAGTAGGTTCAACATTGTTCAAAGTTTCAAAGATGAAAATTTGCATTTGTGACATTTTCATTGTTTAGTACCAATTTAACCATTTAATAGCTGTTCTGGCGACAGTGTTTAGCTGTGCTAAAACAGTGTTAAACACTAAACCTGAGTCACATAGTAAAGTTACAAAATGTAGAGTTACAAAATGATTAAATGTAAGCAGTGTTTTTGTATGCAGCAAGGGAAAATATAAGATGCCCATTGTTTGAAATAATATCAGTAAAAGTAAGGAAATGCCCATCAGTAAAAGTAATGCCTAGTAAGATGTTCATCTGTAACAGTAATGCCCATTAAAGTAGCCATCCGTAGCAATAATGTCCGGTAAGTGTCACATTAGATGTAGTAATGATCCACCAGATGCCAAGTAGTAGGGGTAATGGCCATCAGTACTCATCCCCTTGCTGTGATCTTAAACTCCAGTATATCCACTCCCCTGGACTCGTAAGCTGGCTGCTCCGCTGACCCATTTCACTGTCGCACTTAATGTGATGCAAAATAGTGCGCTGCCGCTTCTAATTCAGCCTTTAATGTGATATTGAGTGCTGCACATTGCTCTCTTCCTGTGGCACCTTTAAAAATCATTACCGAGATTTAAAAAAACGTTCTGCAACTGTACCTTGAAATTAGGCACAGTTGGCAGGTAGGCCTGAAATGCAAGTTGTTTTCTATTAAATTTGGTAACTACATTCACTTTTTTTTATATAATATGCAAGTATTCTATTTTGAACTTTTATTTCAGGTTTGGTAACACTTTAACACAAATGATTTCCCTGAAAGTAATTGACAGGAACTTCAGTGTCCAAAACCATTCAATTTGCTAATGTTTCATGAGCAATAATGTCTAAGGTGATGTCCGCATTGAACTCCAAGGTAAAACATTGTTAGTAAAGGTGAACAGAGGGTGTCGCATATTCCAGGAGGATTGTGTCTGTGCATTAATTGCAAGGGAAAGGCAAAACGGGCGAACAACTGCAGATTAATTGGCTGCAAATTTCAACAATTGGTTCATGCAGCTAGTTTCATCAAAAATGGGCTGACCTTGTTTCCACAAAGCAAGATATCATAGTCTGATTGCAGTGCAACAATGCTCATCTCACCTAGCATTAATTCACATGTTTGAGTTCAGTGGTGCAAAGAGCACAGGCTCCTAGTGGTTAATTTTGTGGGGTGCATCTTCCTGACATGGTTTGGATACAGTCATTCTTTTAGAAGTAATCATCAATGCTAATTGCTACTTAATGGCACTGAGTGATAATATTCACACCATGTTGCAGCATTTCTTTACTGATGGGATAGATGTCTCCCAGGATGACAATCCCCTCATAAGCAGAGCATGTGGCTGCCCAATAGTTCACACTGATGTTTTCCATATGTAAGGGACTTTTCAGTCATCGGATCTAAACCCAATTGAGGATTTATAAAATGTTTTAAAATAATGCTTGAGGCTGCGATTCCCATCAACCAAGTGTCCGTTAAATTTATTTTATGTGAAAGAAGGCTGCAGCTGCTACATCACTTCTGCAAAACTACAGACATTGCTAGACTCCATTCCCCAGCACTTACAATTTACCCTACTAACTGACTTTATATTGGTGTGTCAGTTTTATTTTCTGTCCACTCACTGTACATTTTCCTCTGCAAGGAACAATTATACAGTAAATAATAAAATAAATCTATTTATTGAGCAGACAAATTATCACAAATACAAAAATGTCAGAAATAAAAATTGATGCAATCTTGACATCAGAACACAGAATCTATGATGTTTTGTAATTCTACACAAAAATGTAGCTCTGATGACTTCAATAAATATAAAGAGAGGGGTATGGTGATAGAAGGGGAGTTGGTGGATAGGGACTGTGAGATGGTGGGACAGCAGGAGCATCATTAGCTCAAGCATACGAGGTAAGGTAAAAATAAATAAATTTACCAACATGGGAGAGAAACCCATATAAAGTATGATAATGTTGAGGCCTTTTGCACACTACCAAACATTTGGAAACCTTTTCCAGGGCTCATTACTGGAAATTGATAAATGTGAGCAGAACAATGCATGTAAACAAAGTACTCTGCACCTACCAAAAATTACCACTTAACTTGATGATAATATAGTTATGTTGTGTTTTAAAACCCAATTTTTCACTTATGGTAAGAACATACACAGTAACTGACATAAAGAAACATTTGTTTAGCAAATGGTCAATATTAAAAACAAGGACATTGCAAGCAGTAAAGCAATAATTGAATTTCAAACCAGCAGAACCAAGAACATTAAAAAAATATAAAAGGTTTAATATAAAAATAGACGCATGTGCAAAACATATATGTTAACTTGTTTCAATCCTGAATACAATCTAAAATGTCTTGGTTTTAATCAGAGTACAGAGAAAGGAGTGGTTTAAAATAATGACAAGGCAATAATTTTTAAATCTGTGTAGTTCATCCAGGGTCACATCTGGGCCTGTGGGCCTTACTGCTCAGAATTCTGGCATATTCTTCTGGAGTTCAAATTATTTTGTCTCTTAAGTGGGAATTTAATTGGCCGTGATGTTCCTCCGTTATAACAGTAAAAAATAATTCTTAGTATTGCTTGCACCTCTATGGGGTGCAAGCAAAAATTAGCTTTTTTTCTGTAAAAAAAAGAAAAAGAAATTAAAATATGCGTGAGGTGTCCGCCGACTGTTCCATAGGCACCTCGCATGGATTTAATTAAAATTGAATAGCCCCCTTAGTTAGAGAGCTGGATAAAATCAGTTATCCTTATACCACATGGAACTTTACTTAAAAGTCATTATATACAGGTGTGTGGACATCTAGGGCCTGAGTCATTAAGTAAAGTAAGGCAAAAACACATTTTCTCCTGGACAAACCATGTTACTACTCAAGGGGTACAAATTGGTTTGCTATTAAATAGTAAAGTTAAATACTGGCTTTTTTTTTCTTATAGCACACAGATACTTGATAGCTTTATTTTACACTGAAATTTAAAGTTGATCTACGACATGCCCCATCCCAACTATAAATCTGCCATCACAATTTAAATTTACCTTCCCCTCCAATGCAACATTGTTTTTCCAAGGTTCAAAGTTACTCCATTTTTTTTTGTGTGTGCTTTCCTTTCAGCTAGTGTCCACGTAATAAAACACAAACATTATTAAATTTATACTTAATTAACTACATTCAAATATAATTATCTTTAACACAAGGGACAAACATTTTCAGGAACACATGTTTAAAACCTGAAGCTGTCTCTGGAAATTATATTGGTTAGTAACCTCCTTAACACAATAAGACTCCATATCCAACCTATTGAGGCAAGTCTATGTCAGACCTGTCTGTCATGCTCTGACTACTGTTGCAGAAATCATGCCTAATTTTCTCTGCAGATGATAATCAGCTGTACCTGTATCTTCATCATCATTTATTTATTTATATATATATAGCATTACTAATTCCGCAGCGCTGTACAGAGAACTCAGTCACATCAGTCCCTACCCCAATGGAGCTAAGTTCCCTAACACACACACAGACGGGTCAATTTTGAAAGCAACCATTTAACCTAATAGGTTCTCTCTCTTTTGGAGTTGCATCGGGTGCTAAGAACCCATTGACTGACAATGAATCCTGGTTAAACAGAGGTTCCTATCATAGGAGCTCACCATTGTGTTCTGTACCTGGTATGCTGCCTTGTCAATCCACTGATTACCAGAAATGGCTCACCTTTCTAAGCCTTATGTGTAGCAGGGTAAACACCCAAGAGCTTTCTGGTGATGGATGAAAGGACGTTTGGTGTAGCAAGTGAAGGAGGTGATACTTGAAGCATGTTTTGTGAATAGGAAATGCAGAGTCAGTATATAACTCTGGTCTAATATAGACTGATCCCAGTTCTATGGAGTATCAGCATGCTCATGCAGTCCTGGGGCTAGATTTACTAAGAATCGAGTTTGGTGGCGGTTTGAAACCACCACACATTGCCTGCGGTTTAGTGGTTCATACCGCTATTTACTGCAGTGTGATTTTGAGGCTGCGATTTGAAATGGCTGGCTATGTGTGGCGGTTTAGAAACAGCAAAACCACTGGCAATTTGTTTAAAACCGCCATCCAAACCCCCATCCAAAAGACAGGTTTTTAAATACCTGTCTCTATCTCAAACAGCATGCAGTTTGTCAATCATTTTGACGTTCAGAACATAAGAGGAAGCATCAATCATGTATAAATTATTGAGGCAATCATTATTTATTTATTAAGGTGCAAAATTAATTTATAATTTACTTATGAGGGGAAAAAATAAAAAAAATTGAAGGGGGGCAAATTACTGAATTATTATATTAATCTGACCCTATGTAATGCCAAATTGTGCAATCAAAACAATAATAATCACCATTAGCAATCAATTAATATTATTATATTTGTTGCACAATTTGGCATTACATAGTAACAGGATAATATAATAATTCAATAATTTTGCCCCCTTAAAAAATGTAAATAAAAGTAAATTTTAAATTATTTTTGCACTTTAATAAATAAATAATGATTGCCTCAATAATTTATATATGATTTAGCTATTTTGCCATTCAGAACATGAGAGGAAGCATCAAACAACATGCAGTTTGAGAAATCTCACCACTCGCGACCACTGCTTGCCGCTTGGATGGCTGATTTGCGGCGGTTTTGAAAACCCTAGCTTAATAAATCTGGTGGTTTTTATGTTCATCGTTGTTAAACACAGGATGGTGATTTGTAAGGTTGTGGTTTTGAAAAATGTAAATTCTGACGGTTTTAAAAGCGGTTTGGACTTTAGTAAATCCGGTGGTTTCAAATCCACAAGAAAAATAGACAAAAAACGGCGGTTTGAACAAACCGCCCTTTAGTAAATCTACCCCCTAGACAAGAATGCTCTGAATTAGTAGGTGGGCAGGTATTCCTGAAAGAGACAGGAGAAACGCAATAAGTGATATACATTACATATATACAAAAAATGGCACGTTTAAAGACAGTCATTTGGCCCAGACATTACAATTACTGATTTTTACATTTGACAACCACTTTAAAACTCATATAATTTACAGCATGTTTACAGCATGTTTTACTGTCACATCCCCCATCTGATTGTTAACTACAGAAAATGAATTAAAAAAAAATTTAAAATATTTTTCAGTGGACATTTCTTAAGGTGCAATCCATTATTGAGCTCTTATTTTAAAGGTGTTTCATAATGCATAATTCATTGAAGGCAGAAGACCTGCAGATTTGAAAATCATCTCATACGAGCAGCCCATTTGATGCCGAGTACTGCAACTCTGTTAAATTTACTGAAATAACAATTATTTTAAATCGTTTATTTCTCAAATTTTACTTGTCTATGTTTGGTTTTACATTTTTTAGTCTACTTTTCCTCATTTATTGAAGGATTCTGTAAGAAGTGTTCTTTTCATCCAAGGTAGCAAATCAAAGAGTATATTAATATTATACTTATATTAATTTCAAATATAAGTGCAGGATCGCAAGAGATCCAAAAAATAGGTTGAACTTGATGGACTGGTGTCTTTTTTTCAACCTCATCATCAACTATATCATTTTTTTATTCAATTGTTTTTTTTTGTATATGAAAATTTGATTTATACGTTAACAATGCAGCCAAAACAGCAACTGACATCAGACAAACATTGCATTGTACAGATTAAAGGTGTAAACTGCAAACTATCTTTTAGTACTTGACTAAAAATTTTAAAGATATCAATAAACAACTGAAATATCTACTAAAATCACATATCGTAACAGTTTACAATATAAGGACACCACAATATACAAAGTTGATACGTACAATAACAACATTCACAGACATTCATAACAAGAGTGTAAGTGTGTTCACTCTAGTAAATTGGGTCTTGCCATTGACTTCAAGGCGTATGGGGTATCGGTCCATCTAATGCTATATGGTTTCAAACTTTAAAATACATATTCTAATAGTGTAAACAAATCTTTCATGTCTCATCGTTTCATAAGATTATATCATTTTTAGTGACAAAATATGTGCCTTGAACATGTCTTCTCTTCATAATTAAGTATTTAAGGTACAGTTTTTTTGTGCATTTCTTTTGAAATGTAAATTATTAAAATCTACAAGCATATAAATTCTGAATTGTACATTTTACTATTTTCTTCTTCATTTTCCAGTTGTTTATGCATTTAAATTTTCCAGCATGCTTTTCTTTGTGCAATAAATGTATTTCAAACATTTGCCTTTTTTCTTTTGGGAAGGGGATTCACTTTATTATTTTTTTAACATTCACTGTCATTTCCATACTATATGCATTTTGTCATATGAATAGACTAAAAACCATTGTAAATACATTGAATAATATATATAATCTATAAAGGGTACATAAGCTACACCATTCTCATAAATACTGTATCGAGATTATTTACTAAGCAAATGCAAATGTGCAAGAACCCAGTGCAACTAGTTTTTTTTTCTTTCGTTGTCAAAAGATGACCACATACAGAGACTTCAAGATTGGGAAATTGGTCCTCTGTCACAACATTGTGTTCTTCGCTGCCTTCAGTCAACACTTGTCCTAGTAGTCAGAGTAATTTACTAAAGTGTAAAATTGAGGACCTCGCAGTGCAAATGTGCCAAATTTTGTGCAACATGTGAAAAAAGTATGCACACTTGCATATATAAGGAGAAGTATGGGTCCACATTTTTATAGGCTGGCAAATGACCCTGTTTTTTCACTTTCACGCCAGCTACCCATCTACTAGATAGCTTTCAAAAGGTATTATGCTCACATTTGAAATCACTGGTGATATTATGCTCACATTTGAAATCTCTGGTGATTATAGAAAGTTTGTTCTTTTTTATTCCGCAAGCGATAAGTTTGGTGATAATCAGAACAAAATCATTACAGTATTCTAGAGTTCATGTAAAAAGTATTTTTGAAAATTTTTATTCAGGGAGTTGTTTTCCTACCTGTCTAGCTATGTTCCTATTTGCAGGAAAATTTCTAATAAAGGTATTTATTATCCTTATTGTGAAAATATATATATACATCCTACATTCAATGTTAGGCAGGATATTAAACAATGTCTAATATTACATCGCCTTCCATTACATATTATGCTTCTGTCTGAGTGTATTTTCTTTACATTTCAGCTATTATGAGACAGGTTCTTAACTTTCATGGGTTTATGTGTGCATGGATTTGGATGGGTCACACTGGTACATGTCATTAACACTCTGTATTAGCCTTATTCATTGAGACCTACAGGTAAAGTTGGATAAAACACCTCTGGGCTTCCTGAGTTTTATGTCAAATTCGGTGACTAGGGATAGCTCATTCTCACGTAATAATTATTTTTTAGAAGTGGTGTACCTGGGAGTGCAGCAGTCTCTGAGCTGTATATGAAAAATATAATTGCAATATTTCATGTTTTTTTTTACTGGCGTTACATTTGTTTAAACTTAATTTAAACATATTTTTGTTAAGTTTTTACTTTTTCTACATGCTTGTCTAATTATACTATTTTTCGCCAACTGCCCACAGCCAGGAACTAGTACAGTACATATATCCTCCAACAGACTGTAGCCAAGAATGAACTCAATAACTGTGTCCATGAACATGTAAGTTAAGTATTCAGTGTTTCCTTCACCTCCTAGATTGTAAGCTAGTTTGGACAGGGTCATCTTTACTTTCTGTTTTCATGTAAGTTGTATGTTATTTGTTTCTATCACAATCCCATAAGTGTACAGCCCTGAGTATTATGTTAGTGCTTTGTAAATAAAAGATAAGCTACCACCTACCCTGAATGGTCACACCACACAATAAAACTGACATTATCCTACTACCTATACTATATTGGTACCCACGTTATGCTACAAACTACACTAACACTCCATACTATGACACCAATATTATGCTAGTGGTTTTTATGCTTGCGTCTAACCCACCTAGGCTAGATCACTCGAAATAAGTGTCTAATTATCACCACATAAAGGTGAAGGAGTTTGCTACAATGTTCACAAGTTGCAAACCAAAGTTTCACCCCTCTGGGCAACAGACCGATCAGATGATAAAGGGTTGAGACAGATTTCCGGAGCCAAAATACAAGCCAAGGCCACTTAACAGATGGGATAGTCATGAAACAAGCCAAAGCACTAAAATACCAAACTGTCACGGTCGTCTGTATTTTTTGATCCGATTCGGGACCCTTGGGCCTAGCTGGAGCAGGACTGAAACTGAACCTAATGGCCTGGATGATCTTCCTGCTCATGTAGAGTCTTCAGAGTAGCACAAGCATTATAGGCCTATAAGGACCGGAGTCTGTGCCTGAGTATTGGACTTGAATCAGGTGTTATACCTGACAGAAACTGTTTGTGAGAACTCAATCCCGGCTCCTGTGGCCAGGCACATGGGACTGGAACCGACTAATAAGGTGTCAGATAGGAAACACACGGAAACTCAAAACAAAGCGAACTGGAACTGGAGACAGGGACTAGGAACTCAGAACCGTGACACGGAATGGCGTACTCAGGACTACGTGGCAGGCACATACCTGGAACCGACACACAGATATATGGAACTGGAAATAATTCCTAGAGACTCAGAACCAGTCGTAACAACAGCACAGGTGATACCGGTAAAGCCACTGGTACTGCAGAATAGATACTGGATGGTGCAAAGTTCTTACAGAGATGAGCACTCTTGCTGAATGTAGAATATTGTAGAATGATGAGTAGCTTGAAAGTGCAAAGTACTTGCAGAATGATGAATTCTGGATAATGCAGGATGCTCGGAAGAAGATATGCTCTTTACAATGCAGGATACTTCCAAAGTGATATGTAATTGGTAAAGCAGGATGTACACTGAATAAGATCACTTTGTAAACACAGGGAATCCGGAACAGTGTAGGAACAACTGGAACCTGGAGCCAAAAATTTCCTCAGGAGAGATGTGTGCTGTTCTGGCAACAGATCACAGTAGCAGGTTTAAATAGGGTGTCCCAAACAACTATTGGCTGCACAGTTCATGTGATCACAGCTGCTAAATCTGATTGGTCTGGAATGATCACCTGACTGCATCCAAGATTGCTGCACCCATGCAGCAGAATAATTGACAGGATTGCTGCAGGTGACCAGGAGGGAACCAGGTAGCCATGATATGACAGTGGCGGATGAGGTAAGTGTGGCTAAGACCCCGATGTGTGACACAAACATTTTATTGAACTTTAAAAACTATTTGCAATACTTTTATATCGCTCACCATATTTAAGCTAATAGCCTGACAGCTGTTTTGAACTGATTTGGATTCCTTTTTTGAGGATAACTACACCAAGATATTTCACCTGAATAATAGTAAAACTTTCTTGTAGCAGCTGGAGCAAAGAAGAAGAGTCTAATTTATAAATTTACTTTTTGACACTCGGGTTCTATATAGCGTATTAATTAAAAATTCACAAATGTATAGTATTTTACTAATAAGATTATTTCTCAAATTTAATAGGGATACTATTCTTAAGAAGCATGTCATGATAACTATTAACATATAAGATGCAATTATTAGCTCTGCAATATGATTGAAGTTTTTGACAATTTTCCTCACATATAAAAAATTAAAAATATGAGAGATTTATAAGTTCACCTCCAAAATTGTAAGGAAGTGACATATTGAAATAAATATTTTACTTAAATTGCTTTTTGTACCCTTCAACGTGACATCAGCCATACATCTGAAATAAAGAACTTTGTAGAATAATTACTAACCAAATAGATTTTGTGTTGCTGAAACCTACCTAAAAAAAATATTAAAAAATTAATATATATATATATGTGCATGCGGGCGGCAGTTGGAGAAGGCTGCACGTTAGATCAGCTCTGTGTCTTTCCTCCCACACAATTATCTGTCCACAATTATAAAACATCTAAAAACTTGAGAAGACAGTGGAAAATTATTGTGGGGGTACAAAGGAGTGTCATCATCACTCCAAAGACAAGGCCATACCATCTATCCCTGGCTTATCTGCATCAACTGACCTACTGTGTACCGACCCGGCTTGTCAGTTGGCCCTTCTCCTGCTGAATCCCTGGTTTATCTGCATCTGCAGATCTGCTGTGTGCCGACCCGGCTTGCCAGTTGGCCCTTCTCCTGCCGAGTCCCTGGCTTGTCTGCATCGGCTGGTCTGCTGTGTGCCGACCCGGCTTGTCGGTTGGCCCTTCTCCTGCTGAGTCCCTGGCTTGTCTGCATCGGCTGATCTGCTGTGTACCGACCCGGCTTTTCGGTTGGCCCTTCTCCTGCTGAGTCCCTGGCTTGTCTGCATCGGCTGATCTACTGTGTGCCGACCCGGCTTGTCGATTGGCCCTTCTCCTGCTGAGTCCCTGGCTTGTCTGCACCAACTGATCTACTGTATACCGACCCGGCTTGTCAGTTAACCCTTCTCCTGCTGAATCCCTGGCTTATCTGCATCAACTGATCTACTGTGTACCTACCCGGCTTTTCAGTTAACCCTTCACCTGCTGAATCCCTGGCTTATCTACATCAACTGATCTACTGTGTACCGACCCGGCTTGTCAATTAACCCTTCTCCTGCTGAGTCCCTGGCTTATCTGTATCAACTGATCTACTGTGTACCGACCCGGCTTGTCAATTAACCCTTCTCCTGCTGAATCCCTGGCTTATCTGCACCAACTGATCTACTGTGTACCGACCCGGCTTGTCAATTAACCCTTCTCCTGCTGAATCCCTGGCTTATCTGCATCAGCTGATCTGCTGTGTGCCGACCCGGCTTGTCGGTTGACCCTTCTTCTGCTGAGTCCCTGGCTTGTCTGCACCGGCTGGTCTGCTGTGTACCGACCCGGCTTGTCAATTAACCCTTCTCCTGCTGAATCCCTGGCTTATCTGCATCAACTGATCTGCTGTGTGCCGACCCGGCTTGTCAATTAACCCTTCTCCTGCTGAATCCCTGGCTTATCTGAAGCAACTGATCTACTGTGTACCGACCCGGCTTGTCATTTAACCCTTCTCCTGCTGAATCCCTGGCTTAACTGCATCAACTGCAAATAAAACATTATTTTATATGCCATTATTTTGTTTTTCCTGATTGTACATTTACAAGTTTCTACTTTTTACCTGTTATTATTCTACTATTTATATGCCTTTATCTTGTTTTTCCTGATTTTATATTTACCAGCAACTAGTTTTACCTGTTATTATTCTTGCCTATTTCCATTGTCCTTATTACCTCTCCTTCTATTATTCTTTGCCTTCCACGCCCTAATTGGTTATTGTCCTCCATCTTGCTATTGTCTCCCTGCTTATTCTTACCTGTTATCCGCTGTCCTTATTATCTTACTGTACTGTTGTTCCATGCCCTCCACGCCCTAATTCGTTATTATCTTCCACCTTTTCATTGTCTTCCTGCCTTTGTTCTTACCTGTTTTTCACTGTCCCCACTATCTCACTGTTCTGTTACTCTCTCTCCCTACTATGCCTCCCCGCTCTCACTCCATACCCATACTCTCCCCCCGCCCTACCTCTCCCGTTCCTCCCCGCCATCCCCCGCGCGCTGCTCTTCTTGCTAACCTCATCCCCATTTCCTCCCTCTCCTCTCCCCCTTTCTTCTGTGCCCTCTGGAATGCCAGATCCGTCCGCAACAAGCTGACTGCTATCCACGACCTCTTTCTATCCAACTCCTTTAACCTTCTTGCCGTTACTGAAACCTGGCTCTCCGATTCTGATACTACTTCCCCCGCTGCCCTCTCCTATGGTGGCCTCTCCTTCACCCACTCCGCCAGGCCTGGTGCCCGCCCTGGCGGTGGAGTTGGCCTCCTCCTCTCCTCCACCTGTACTTTTCGTGTCATTCCCCCTGAACCCTCCCTCTCCTTCTCCTCTTTTGAAGCTCACTCCATCCGCCTCTTCTACCCCATCCATCTCCGTGTCACTGTCATCTACCGCCCCCCTGGCCCCACCTCCCTCTTCCTTGACAACTTTGCTAGCTGGCTTCCTCACTACCTCTCCTCCGATCTCCCCTCAATCATTTAATATCCCCATCGACAACCCCACCTACCCTGCTTCCAGCAAACTGCTCACCCTCTCTTCCTCCCTTGGTCTCACCCAATGGACCTCCTCCTCTACCCACTGCCTTGGTCACTCCCTTGATCTTGTCTTCTCCTACCTATGTAATCTCTCCGACTTCTCCATCTCTCCCTTTCCTCTATCCGACAACCATCTCCTCTCCTTCTCTCTCTCCTCTTCTCCTGCTCCCCCCCCTGCCCAAACCTACTCTGTCCATACGCAACCTCGATGCTCTTGACCCTGCCTCTCTGTCCTCCTCTCTCGATACCCTCCTTTCTCCCCTTTCCTCCCAGGCCTGCCCCAACCAGGCGGTCTCCCTCTACAATCACACCCTCACCTCCGCTCTGGACGCGGTCGCCCCTGCCCACTCCGTCCACCCCCGCTGCTCCAAACCCCAACCCTGGCACTCCAAATTTACCCGCTTCCTCCAAAAATGCTCCCGTTCCGCCGAACGTCACTGGAGAAAATCCCGCTCCCTGGCTGACTTCCTCCACTTTAAATTCATCCTTTCATCCTACAGCTCTGCCCTCTCACTCGCTAAACAATCTTTCTTTAAATCCCTCATCTCTTCCCAGTCCTCTAACCCCCGCTGCCTCTTTGTCACCTTCAGCACTCTCCTGGCCCCCTCCCCTCCCCCCACCCCCTCCTCCCTGACTGCCTCTGATTTCGCCTCCTTCTTCTCCTCTAAAATCGAGGCCATCCGACTTGAAATCTCCTCCTCCACTCTCTCTTCCACCCCTCCCACTCTTCTGTCCTCCCCCCCAACCACCTTCCCCTCCACTCCTTCCGTCCCACCACCGGCGAGGAAGTCCACTCTCTCATTTTATCCTCCCCCCCACTACCTGCCCCCTGGATCCCATCCCCTCCCACCTTCTTCGCTCCCTTTCCCCCACCACCTGCTCCCACCTCGCTCACCTCTTTAATCTCTCCCTCTCCACTGGCATCTTCCCCTCCTCCTTCAAACATGCTCTCGTATCCCCCATTCTTAAGAAACCTAATCTCGACCCCACTTCTCTCTCGAACTATCGCCCCATATCTCTTCTCCCTTTTGCCTCCAAAATTCTTGAGAGGCTCGTCTGCAGCCGTCTCACCTCCTACCTTTCTGAATACTCCCTCCTTGATCCTCTCCAGTCTGGTTTCCGCCCCCTCCACTCCACTGAAACTGCCCTGGCTAAAGTCACCAATGACCTCCTCTTTGCAAAAGCCAGGGGCCACTTCTCCCTTCTCATCCTCCTTGACCTCTCTGCAGCCTTTGACACCGTTGACCATCCCCTCCTCCTTCACACCCTCCAGTCTTTCGGCCTCTCCGGCCCAGTCCTGTCCTGGTTCACCTCTTACCTTACTCACCGTTCCTTCTCTGTCACCACCTCTGGGTCTCTCTCCCCCCCATCCACCCTTCCAGTCGGGGTCCCTCAGGGCTCTGTTCTGGGACCCTTACTCTTCTCTCTATACACCTCCTCCCTGGGTGAACTCATCAGATCCTTCGGCTTCAGCTACCACCTTTACGCTGACGACACTCAACTATACCTCTCCTCTCCTGATCTCTCTCCCTCCCTCCTCTCTAGGGTGTCCGCCTGCCTCTCTGCCATCTCCTCCTGGATGTCCTCTCGATTCCTCAAACTTAACCTTGCCAAAACTGAGCTCAGTTTTTCCTCCCTCTCATACCCCATCCCCTTCTGACCTCTCCATCACTGTCGACAACACCTCTATCTCCCCTGTCCCCCAACTTCGCTGCCTTGGTGTCATCCTCGACTCCTCTCTCTCCTTTGGCCCCCACATCCTCTCTCTTGCTAAATCCTGCCGCTTCCAGCTGCGCAACATCGCTCGCATCCGGCCCTTCCTCTCCCACGATGCCACCAAATGCCTTATTCACTCTCTGATCATCTCCCGCCTGGACTACTGCAACCTTCTCCTCACTGGCCTCCCCCACTCTCATCTCGATCCCCTTCGATCTGTCCTTAACGCTGCAGCTAGGCTTATTTTCCTCTCTCGCCGCTCCTCTTTTGTCTCCCCCCTCTACCTAGCCCTTCACTGGCTCCCATTCCCCTTCAGAATCCTCTTTAAGCTCCTCACACTCACCTACAAGGCCCTCGCCAACTCCACTGCGCCCTACATCTCCACCCTCCTCTATTCATGCTCCATCCCGCCCTCTCCGTTCTGCCTCTGACCGTCGCCTCTCTTCCCCCCTTATAACCTCCTCCCACGTGCGTATCCAAGACTTCGCCCGCGCTGCCCCCCTCCACTGGAACAAGCTCCCTCCCTCCATCAGAACTTCCCCTAATCTGTCCAGCTTCAAACGGGCCTTAAAAACCCACCTTTTTCTTAAAGCCTTTCTGTCTCCCACTTAACTTCCTACCTTATCTTCTGCCTCTGTCCCCCTACTCTCCCTCTCTCCCCTGCGTCTCTCTGTCTGTCCACCCCTCCCCTTAGATTGTACGCTCCTCTGAGCAGGGCCATCTCTCCTCCTGTTTCCACCACTTCTAACTCTGCTCTCCAGCTACTTAGCCCTCCTCCTCAAAGGTCCTCCACCCCACGTCCACTTTCGCTCCCTCCTCCCCCCTGGGGGTCTCCCTGTCTTCCGCGCCCCCCTTCTTGGGCCCCGTCGTTTTCGGATCCTCCCTCCCCCTTCCCCGCCCTCTCTAGCTGTGCATTGAGCGTACTGAGTTGCTGTGTTTACTGTACTGTGCTGTCTCCCATTGTATTGTGATTTTGTTTGTCTCTGTACGGCGCTGCGGATGCCTTGTAGCGCCTTATAAATAAATATTAATAATAATAATAATATATATATGGGCTACTTACTATGCCTATCTTTATCCTGTTAAACACAATGGATTGCTGTAAACTACAAAATTGAGGATAGTGATGAGAAAAGAGGCAATGTCACCACAATTGATTATTCTCTGGGTAATTATTGATAGCACTCATGCCATTAATATGCTGTTTTGTGGTAGAGCTAAACTAGATTATAAATAGCCAATGTAAAATGATGTTTGCATTGAAAATTTACAAAGGTATGTAGTATCTCTAGAATGTCCTGCACATTAGATGCAAGTAGTTCCAACAAAAAGCCCAGTTAAGATCCATAGGTATAGAGAGATAAATCCAACTTTGGATACATTTGAATAGCCAGGTGGACAATCAGAATTTATATGGGTTTTTGGAAAAAGCTACCAGATGGAAATATGTGGAGATGCAAAACAGAATTAAGTCTTTAATATAATCCTTATTTGGATTTGTTTTTGATGTTCTATAACCATTTATAGTGTTCAGCTGTCTTCAGCCTCTTCCTCATAATATGAATCTGACATTACAACTGCATTTCCACCTATGTTCTGTTTACACATTTCTAAATATTTGGTTTTATTAAGCCTCTTTAAATATCTTGTTTTCTTTATTTGCTTTGGAAGAGTGGAATGCATCAAACTTTTATAATGTCACTTGTGACCTTATTTTGAAAAATATTGACTGAAATGCCCTAATTAATGTATAACAGTAGGTAATGCTTCTGATTTAGATTTGTTAGTCTTAAAGCCTGAGACTTCCCAATAGTCATGTAGAACCTAAAGTTTACAGGCATTTGTCAAAATTAAAAATGTAAAAGATGTCTCTGAATTCAAACTGCCTCAGAGTGAAGTGCAAATATACCTAAAACACTCTTGAGCTTCTCTTCATCATGTGCTAATGCTAAGAAGGTCTCCAAGACCTTGCAGAAATATGTATTGGATTAGTCAAAATGTAAGATATCATTGGAATGAACTGGGTGGAAGAATAAAATGGAACTATAAAGTCAAAACTTTAGAAAAGCAAGGATGTCTTAAGAACTCATCAGGTCCCGGGTGTTTCGAATCCTTATGCAGCTTAATGAGCAACAGGATTTATGTAATTTTTATTTCATTTATTGACCATTGGTCCCTCATATTATTGTATAATTTAATATGTTTATAATGCTTTCAATACATTTAAGCAGGTATAATCTGTTCTGGGCTAGTCTTTGCTTACCGTTCCAGGAAAGCACAGTGTCTGTCTTATTGGATGGAAAATCTAAGAACTTTTGGCTGAACTATCAGAATATTATGATAATTGTGATAGTAGTGAAGTTTTTGTAGAAATATAGACCCAGAACAACTTGAAGTTTTTGCAGAAAGGATTAGTTAAGAGACATTTGTTCAGTCTCTACAATATTAATGTCATTTTATCACTTACAAATAAAACATTGTCCAATGGGCTTGTTGTGGTTCCACAGCACAAAGATTTAATTGCAAAATATAGCAGGATTTACTGTAAGCCATTATTGCGCATTAAAGATGTTACAATAAAGTAGGAAAGTATAAAAACACAGAATACATTACATATTTCTTATAGTGCTTCACCCAGGCCCCGGGATAGATTCATGGTCACATGTAGTCAGGATCATAGAGAGACCGAACAATGGGCCAGCATGCTTATATGTAGCTTCAGTATAGAAAAAACACTGATGATATCACTATGTATACAGATAACACTTAGTGAGGTCTTCATTGGTCCAGGGTTAATGATATTCCAGTTGTCCATGTGTTTTCACTCTGAATTACCAGTTCAAACTGACCCACACACAAAGTACTTTTGAGTATTAATCTCATATTGCTTATACCTTGCGATCGCTAGATGCGATCGCTACTCTGTCCAAACCGGGTTAATGCTGGTGAAATAAGCTTTAATATGAGACCAAACTCTTTACCTTTTACAAGACCTGAACCTTTACTATAGTATTATCTATGCATAAATAAATAACCTAATACATTTTACTAATAAATAAATGTGAATTGGAACCTTAATAAATGTGTATTATTTACAAGTGTAAGTGCGAATATAAATGTGTGTCTTATGAACCCGTGCAATTGCATCATAACACGTGGCGTGCACGGTAAAACAATATTAATCAATTTGGTTTACTTCACCCAATTATCTGACTTTGACAACTATATCTTATAGGCAGCACTGTGGCTTACTGGTTAGCACTTTTGCCTCGCAGCACTGGGTTTATGAATTCGATTCCTGACCATGGCCTTATCTGTGTGGAATTTGAATATTCTCCCTGTGTTTGTGTGAGTTTCTCTGGGTGCTCCGGTTTCCTCCCACACTCCAAAACCATTCTGATATTTTAATTGGCTGCTATCAAATTGACCTTAGTCTTTCTCTGTGTGTGTGTATGCTACGGAATTTAGGCTGTAAGCTCCAGTGGGGCAGGGACTAATGTGAGTGAATTTTCTGTACAGCTTTATGGAATTAGTGGCACTATATAAATAGGTGATGATGAGGGAGGATAAAAAGAGAAACCTCTAAAGGAAGACATCACTATTGCTTATTCAGACCATAAAGATGATGACAATCTCTAAAAATATAATCAGTTGTGGACTATCACAAGGATTAGAATAAAAGCATCAATATAATTTTGGGTGAAATACCAGCTTTTATATCACAGGTTAAGAACATGTAGAAAATAAACAACTGGTTACCCACACATTTGTGATATTATATCTTTTTTTTTTGCACATTTATATATAATATATGACATTAGTGACCCCCCTGGGATGTTCTAGTACCTTTTTCTTGTAAATTTATGCACATACATATTTGTAACAAATAACACCCGTGAGTTGCAAAAGCATACTCACAGTAATTCAGATGATGAAAAACAAACCATAAAAGTGGGTTTATAGAAAACAATGTTGTAAACAATATTAAAAATAAGATGCAGGGTTATCAATGGTGTCTGTATTAAAAACCACACACAAAACAAAAAATACAAACACTAAATAAACAAGTACACTGTGCTCAATAGAACAATTGATATGGCAGAAACTTCAACATCAAAAGATAGTCATTGATATATACAACTTAATGTATAAAAGATTAAAATATTGAATTAAACCATTTAGTAAACAGACTGTGCAAGTGCACGCTATTTTCACCTTGGTGTATGTTGCAGTATATGATTAATGGCATAAATGCCTTAATCAGACCTCATTTCACGCATTTTCAAAGCAGTAAATTTAAGTTGTGTAAATGATATAATCCAGAGCACTGATGAAAAAAGTTCTGTGATATATATGATGGATTAAAACCCATAATGTCCTTGCCCCTGGCAGACTTGATTGGTTTGCCTGATCATCTTAATATTCTAACACTGGAGAGCTACAGCAGCCTAATCCTCAAACATCCCAGCCGGGGCGTGAACCACCATCTTCTGATGCACCAGCAATTACGCTGCAGAAAGTATTGCATATGTTTAATTCCTCTGAGAAGAGGTTAGCAGAAAAGATTAAGGAGGTACAGTTGGACTTGTCCCTACTACGTCAAGACATGCAGAAAATAAAGGAGAGAGTTGGTGAGGCAGAGAAACGTATCCCCATTGCTGAGGACAATACTGCACCTTTTATTATTATCGTAGATTTATGAAACATCAGATCGCCATCCTGGAGTCAAATGGCTTCCTGCAAACAAAAATTATCGGATATTGAAGGAACACAGTGTTGGCATAACAACACTGGATTGTGGGGCTTTCTAAATGTAAAGGATGATAATCCGGAAACCTTCCTACAGAAATGGCTGATACAACAGTAGATGCATTCACTGAACAATTTTCTATTGAAATAGCGCACCAAATTCCTACTCAGAGCCCACCTCCAGGGGCACCACTGTGCCCCTCTATTGCTAAAATATTTAATTATAAGGACTGTTATGCTGTTCTCTGTTTGATTTGACTAATGGGTCCTCTGATGTGCCAGAATTGACAGATGAGAGTGTTTCCTATTTTTCTATTGCTGTTCAAAAGATCAGGGTCCAATTCATATAAGTGAAGAGATGGTTAAAGGATCACCAGTTTCCGTATGCTATGCTCTTCCCAGCTGCAAGTGGTTGTGAAAGGTATCACCCACTTCTTTGAATCTCCACAAGATGCTGTCGTCTGACTGGATCAAAATGGACATCATAGATCCTTATCTGGACAGTACGAACTTCACTTTCAAACATGTGGACCTCTTTGCTGTTCGTTGCAGTTGGCCACTCTGGTTATTGTATACTTATATTTTCTGTTTGGTCGGTAAATGTCTCTACCTAGGGTGATATCCACAAACAATTCAATGAAAGTATGTTTAGAATTTTAGTTGTTTTAACAACATGTCGGTTGATATAAGCTGAACTATTATAGTAGGGGAATAAAATAGTATCACATATGATTGGAACAATCCTAAGCTAGCATAAAAATATCATCATCATTTATTTATATAGCGCCACTTATTCCGCAGCACTGTACAGAGAACTCATTCACATCAGTCCCTGCCCCATTGGAGCTTACAGTCTAAATTCCCTAATAAAGTAACACACTCACACACAGAGTGAGACAGACAGACAGAGAGGGAGAGACTAGGGTCAATTTTGATAGCAGCCAATTAACCTACCAGTATGTTTTTTTGGTGTGTGGGAGGAAACCGGAGCATCCGGAGGAAACCCACGCAAACACAGGGAGAACATACAAACTCCACACAGATAAGGCCATGGTCGGGAATCAAACTCATGACCTCATTGCTGTGAGGCAGAAGTGCTAACCACTAGGCCACTGTGCTGCCCATCACATATGTTTCTCTGTATAATTTTTACATTGCTGGTAAATGTTGCAAATGGGTACTCGAGGGTATTTTAAAAATGGTCAGAAAAGTGGGCTACTCGGTTTGTTCAGAAATGGCCTATTATTTCTACCAAGCACAATGGCATCTGAAAGATCTTTTTTTTAAAAAAAACACCTCCATGTAATGTCATGGAATGTTAGAGGGTTAAACAATACAATGCTCCCTGGTATTGAGTCATAAAGAATTATAAATCTGATGTTGAATGTTTACTGGTAACTCATTTATAGGGTTAAAAATTCTCTCCTTAAGAAAGCCCTGAGTTGGGTGGACCTATCACACCACCCACACTTCATATTAATGGTGTTTATCTGTCCTTATACACAAACATCTCTCCTTTATATTGGACACAAATTGATTCCAGGGGCAGATATGTGCTTATGAAATTCACAATTAATTCTTCCCCGATAATAGTTCTAGCTGTATATATACCTCCACCATACAGTAGTGAAATCCTGAAAAGATGTAGCGAGTTTTTGGTACTCTTTCCTGACTCCCATGTTGTCTGCATCGGATATTTCAACAATGTTATGGACAAAAATACTGATAGATTGAGAGAGCACCAAATTTCAGACACTTAGCAATTTGACTTTAACAAGATGGATAATGGAGCTGGGGCTGGTGGATGTGTGAAGATTGAGGCTTCCCATTTCCACACAATTTTTTTTGCTTTTCACCGTCACACAATGAAGAATAGAGCTACCTTTTATTTCTAAGATATTGGTACCTGGTGTGCGAGAGATTAAGTACAGACCCAGGGGACTTTCTGACCACCCCCCCCCTAATGTTTATATCGCCATGGACCAAGTCATATGGATGCTCAACCCATTTTGGTTGTCCTTAATGGGAACAAGCTCAGAGTTGGATGCTCAATGGGAAGGGTTATTCGTCACTTATTTGTGGGGCATCTGGTTTTCTGGGACTCTAAAGTTCTTCCCCAGGAATACCTTGACGGATAGGGTGGGAGCACTCATGAAACTCCAAAAACAAAGAACAAGAGTTAGAGCAAAATTGCAGGACTTTGGAATCTCCTAGCCTCTATTTTCCATAGATTCGATCAGTTCCTTTCCTCATTAATGTGGAGGGGAGTGCAAAATTGAAATTAGGCACCTTGTATAAGTCCAGGAGCTTAAGAGGTTTTGCTCTTCCTAAATTCAGGCTATGCTATTATGCTTGCCAATTGGCTCACTTGAAATTTTGGTTGTCTGACTCTGATTACCATGACCTACATTGGGAGCTGATGAGGCATATGGGCAGCTGCCGTACTCCTCTGCAGGATCTATATTCCGGCAGGTGTTCTAAATGCTTTTTCCCCCTGCTCACACAATCTGTAAACATTTGGAATGCTGCTAACGGCATGATGGATTGGGAGGGAGAGGGAGTGGGTACCGGTACTCCTTTCTGGGGCTTATACTAAATTTAAACAACTGATGTCTGTGAAAGGATGAACTCTCTTTGTATGGCACTGGGTGTCCGCTGTGAGGAAAGTGAAGTGGCTATTGGATCTAGATCACCTTTAAGATGAGAAATGGGGTATTAACCTAGGTAGCTTTTGTCACGCCACTGTTAAAATATGAAATACAAATATATATTCTCCACAGGGTAAATCTCACCCCGGTTTGATTAGCAGAATTTAGACGTGGACAAAGAGCTAATTGTCCAAAGTGTGTGTCATGGTTGGCTTACTGGAAATAGATCCCTAGGCCCTGCTGAACATGGCTTAGCCCACCCACAGGCGCGGAGTCTAACAGGCAGGTGGTTTTCACTAGGAACCCCCGCAAGGAGGTTTGGTCTTAGCTGCACCAAACCTGCAGGTCGCGGTCCCGTGAGTGGGTGAACAGCAGAACGGTGTGGAGAAGCCAGGTGAAGCGGGTAGAGACAATAGAACCCACAGGCAAGTGGTATAGGTATAGGAACAACATTAATAAGGCTGTTGGTCAGCAGCCAATGAGACACTAGGAGAAATAGATGCCCTGCTGTAGAACAATGGAAGAACAAGAGCTGTCACAATGGTGCCCTCAGGAGCAGGCAGTAGAGACACTGGAACAGCGCAAGTTCAGCACTAGACATAGGCTGAACACACTGGAGAAGCAGAGGTAACTTGAGACAACAGCTGATGAGTCATAGAGGTAGTTGCGGCTCTGGGCGGCAACAATGAGAGATTTGAAGCTGTCACGATAATGAGATGGTAATAGTGGTACTGGAGCAGCAATAGTTCAACACAGCCGGAGACTGAGAGCAGACTGAAGTAGCGGAGGTAACTCATAGTAACAGCGGAAGAGTCACAAGAGTAGTAGCGGCTCTGAGTGGTATCGATGAGAGAACAGGAGCTGTCACGATGAAGTACACTGGAGATGGTAAGAGATGTACTGGAGCAGCGATGGTTCAGCACAAGCCACGAACTGAGAGCAAACTGGACTACATGCAAACCACAAGGAGATCAGGAACCAGAACCACAGGCTGCAGGAAGTGAGCTTGAAGAACAGTCGTCAGACAGGTGAATCCAAGAGGTTTAAATAGTGCTTCAGAAATGCTTAGCCAATGACAAGAGGGAGGAGGCCCTGAAGTGCAGTAGACTAGCACCTGCGCAGATCTAAGTGTAACTGAATGAATGAATGAAGTGTCTGATGCTGGAACATGGCAGTTTCTAGATGAATGAAATGCAGGTAAAGAGACAGGTACTATTTGCGGGACCAGAGCGTTACAGTTTGGTGATGCATATGAGACCTTTGGCACCTCCTCTGGCAATGCCCTAGAATTAAAAAAATTTGGAACTAAAATCATTAAGTGCATTAATAAAACAGGTGTTAAGATACCCTTATGTTCACCGGGCGCGTGCATCTTTAGGCTGAAACTGGAGGATATGCTAAATATAGTGACACAACAGTGTATAACAAATTAACCAAGGTCAGGTTAATGGTTGATCCTGGCAGTCTATAAAAGATGTGTATAAACTAGTAGAAAATGCATTTTCTAATTCATTACCTCTATCCGTTGTTTATCGATATTTTTGAAAAATGTTATAGCGGATACAAAAGAGGATAGTTTGTAGTTTGCAACGCCTTTAATCTGTATTGTGTGATGTTTGTTTGCTGACTGGCCCTGTTGCAGCTGCATTATTTGTATTGTTAATGTCTAAAAAATTCTAATACCATAAAAAAAATTGTGATTCAAAATTAGTTGTTTGTTTCAATCAGCACGGGTAACCTAAAGCTCAGACACCTTGCCCAGGTGAAGGGCATTCGGCCGTGACCACAAAACTTGGCTCTCTTGCCGCGGCTTGCTTCTCCTGCGTCCTGGCTGTCATAGTAACAGCAAGGACCTCACTTCCGGTTTTTGCTCTTAGTGTTAGTGCCGTGCTCCATCATTTGGCATCCGGGCACGGGCGCAGTCAGCACCATTTGATAATGAACCTCACCGGGTATCAGGAGGAGGGCTGAGGCAACCCATGGTGGCATATTATGTCTGTGTATTCCTGGCGCCTGATTCTGTACCTTCTGTATATAAGGCAGGGAGGGCTTTGCCTCCCTGCTGGTTATAGCTCTCTGTGCATGTCATGTTTTGCTAACCAGCTTCCCTGCATTTCTGATACTTGGCTATCTGTGACTTGATTCTCCTGTTGTGACCTTGGCTTGTTCTCTAACCCTGCTTGTACTCTAATGCCCTTTTGATCTCTGCCTGTTTCCTGGATTTCCCTGTGTTTGCTGCCTGCCCCGACCTCTGGCCTGTACCCTGATCTTCCTGATTGCTACGGACCCATGACCTAGGCCTGTCCCTGGTTTCCGCCTCCAGTATTCCAGTTTTCCTAACCTGCACCGCGGTTATTCTGAAAAGCCTCTACTACTGTAGGGATAAGTCTTGGGGGCATCCGAGTACCTGCGAACTTATACAGTTCTACGGGAAAGGCATCTGCTAAAGGTGTCTGGTTCTAAAGATTTGTCAATAGCTGATGTCCTAACAATTGATTCACCATTTCTTCCAGAAAAATATTGAAATTAAAAAATATCCGTATATGTATGTACACTATATGGACAAAAGTATTTGGACACTTGACCATTAAACCATCAGGAACTGTAATGACATTTTATTCAAATACATATACTTTAATATGGAGTTGGTCCCTCTTTTGCAGCAATAACAGCTTCCACTCTTCTTTGAATGCTTTCCACAAGATGTTAAAGTGTTTCTGTGGGAATTTGTGCCCATTCATTCTGCAGAGCATTTATGAGGTCAGGCACTGATGTTGGACAAGAAGACCTGGCTCGCAGTCTCCATTCCAGTTCATCCCAAAGGTGTTCAATGGAGTTGATGTCATGGCTCTGTGCGGACCAGTCAAGTTCTTCCACACCAAACTCATCAAACCACGTCTTTGTAGTCCTTGCTTTGTGCACTAGAGCACAGTCATGTTGGAATAGAAAAGGGCCTTCCCCCCAAACTGTAGTCACAAAGTTGGAAGCAAAGCATTATCCAAAATGACTTGGTATGCTGAAGCATTAAGATTGCCCTTCAATGGAGATAAGGGGCTTCATCTAAACCCTGAAAGACTGTCCCATACCATTATTTCTCCTCCATCAAGCTTTACAGTTGACATAATGCAGTCAGGCAGGTAACATTCTCCTGGTATCCGCCAAACCCAGACTCACCCATCTGACTGCCAAACAAAGAAGCGTGTCTCGTAACTCCACAGAAAACACTTCCACTGATCCACAGTCCAGTGTCTGTGTGCTTTACACCACTCCATCCGACACCTGACATTTGCCTTGGTGATGTGAGGCTTGCATACAGCTGCACGGCCATGGAAACACATTCTATTAAGTTCCCGCTGCACAGTTTTTGTGCTTACATTAATGCCAGTGAAAGTTCGGAACTTTTCAGCTATGGAATCAGCAAAGCATTGGCGACTTTTGCGCACTATGTGTCTTAGCAGTCGTTGACCCCGCTCTGTGATTTTATGTGGTTTTCCTCTTGTGGCTGAGTTGCATTTGTTCCTAAACGCTTCCACTTTCAAATAATATCACTTAGAGTTGAACGTGGAATATCTAGCAGGGATGAAATTTTATGAACGGTTTTATTGCAAAGGTGGCATCCTATCACAATACCACGATTGAAGTCACTGAGCTCTTCACAACAATCCATTTTGTATCCCAAATGTTTGCAAATGGAGACTGCATGGCTAGGTGCTTGATTTTATACACCTCTGTGAATGGGTCTGATTGAAACACCTCAATTCAATAATTAACAGGTCTGGGCAAATACTTTTGTCCATATAGTGTATTTCATTTACAGTAAAATAAAACACAAGAAGCAGAAAAATTTGTAGGCTATTGGCACTTTCTAGACGTAGTTAGATATAATTAGATTTCAGGCAGACAGTCCTTAAGTTTGGAACTGAACTCACCCTGTGTTGAGTAGCAGGTGTCTGCAATATAATAATCACTCATATTAACTTAAATAGAGAAAAGGACCCATTCTTCTGTTTTGTGTCACTGTGTACAACAAGCAGAATGGAGAAAAGAAATTCAGAGGTTAGCCAAAAGATTGTAATCAAGCATGGACAATCTCAAGGCTAAAAATCCATCTCAAGAGAACTTGATGTTTCAATTTCCAATAGTATTATTAGGAGGTTTAAGACCCATGGCATGGTAGCCAATCTCCCTGGATAGGGTGCAAGAGAAAACTTGATCAAGATTGCAGTGCAGAATTATTTTAATGGTAGAGAAAGCACTTTGTTCAACCGCCAAACAGATTAAATCTGAACTTTAAACACAGGTTCAACTTCCAGCATCCGTCGCCAATACAATTATAGGGGGATATATGGTGGGAGGCCGAATTGGATCCCATTGCTGGTAGAGATATAATTAAGCCTGACAAGAGTTTGCCCAAACACATTTGAACAAGCTAAATTCTTTCTGGGAAAATGTCCTGTGGACAGAGGAGAGCAAAGAACACCTTCCCTACAGTCAAACATGGAGGAGGTTCAGTGATATTTTGGTGTTGCTGTGCTGCATCTATCCCTTAGTGCCATGAACATGTTCATGGCATCATGAAATCTGAGATTACCATTTTGGTGCAATATTGAATCCAGTGTCAGAAAGTTGGGTCTCCTTCGAAGGTAATCTGTCTTCCAGCAGTGTAATAATTCTCAGAAAATTTAAAAAGCACCAAAGAATGGTCCAAGATAAGAGACTGGACTATTCTGACGAGACCAGCAATGTCTAGATCTAATTCCCTTAAAATACTTGAGATGGGAAAACAGCATTTGGGAGAAGGCACTCTTCAAACCTGGGGTAGATAGGTGCAGGAATCACATCCATTGCTGCAGGAAGCAGTTGATATTGGTTATTTCGACTAAAGGCTGTACCTCCAAATGTTAAGTCTAGGATTTCTGATTTAAAAAGATATACAGTATTATATTCAGATTGAGAAATAAAGGTTCTGTAATTTTAAGAGAGTAAGAACTGTTGTTAATTTCAACTTATGTTCAGAGGAAATTGAGAATTATTTTAAAAAAATGCAAGAGTGACAATATATTTGGCCACATCTGTAAATGCTGTGGTATGGCAGAAGATTGCTTTGTTCTAACCATTGTCCACTGTTGAATGTGAGGCGAGACGTTTAGGCATGATTGGTACAATTGGTCAGTCAAAGCATCTGGAGAAAATCCAATATTTCTGCAGGGTAATAAATTGATATTGGCCAGTAATTTAGCTAGGTGATAAAAATTTAATAGGAAACCCCATTGGTATTTGATTTTATTCTTTATCAGAATTGTAATGAGCAGTTTAGTATAATGTCTCAAATAGGAAAGATTCAAATAGCTGTATTTCTTTTAGATTCAGGTTTAAGGTTACATGTATCCTATGTAGCTGTAGTTGAGCATACAGAACCTCAGGTACCATACTTGACGAAGTCATTAGCTGGTTCAAATTGATTACTGTTTCTGGGACATAGTGGCACAGTCCAATTGAGGATTTTGGAGGCACTAAATTTGGACTTTTAATTTGGCAGTTTGTCTACTTGTACACAGTATGCATTTTCTGTAATAATAGACAGAAACTTTGAGGATCGGAAACTGGCACAACCTTGGCCTCTCAGCTCTCTGCCCCCTTTTTCTTAAGATTCCTGGAACCTAAACACGTTTCTTGTCTGATTTTGTATTGAGACCTATTATGAAAGATTTCACTCAAAGGTGAAGGGAGTTGTGCCCCATCTAAATGTAGTTTCTATACCAGCTTGAAATGGTTAAGGAGCAGAGCTTTCACTTAAGACATAACAGGTAAGACTGCCAAGCCACACTTCCTTAAATATGTTTTTAAATTAAAAATATAGAAAATGAAACTACATTATTTCAAATCAGAATTTTCAAATTTAAACCATGTTTAAAAAAATCAATTCATGGACTAAAAAGGTGGGCATTGCCCCACTCATCTTATATTCCTCTCTAATGGTAAAATGAGTTACCCAGTACAAAACATGCAAAGGGAACAGTTTGTGCCTGCCTTTAATTTTTGACTAAAGCTTGCAAGTCTTGGTGGTTAGTATTTTATTGAGATCTGTTTTGTGGAATCTATGCTAATCATGATAACTTAATGAAAGATATTGTTAATAGATGCTTTTTTCTGTGGTTGCTAGGGTAATTCATGATGTTATCAACCTCCATGGTGCTCCTATGTAACATTAGGACACTCTCAATCATAGCAGCCAAACACATCGCTGTGTGGGGCTGGACATTTGTTGCTTTTGCAGAGCGTGGCAAAAACTCATTAGCCTTTGACACTGAAATATGTAGAAGATCTTTATAGCCTTATTGTCACCCTAAAGATTATTTGGGATAACAAATTCAAACCCACAGATGTCCATGAGGCTTGTGCTCTCTGACAGGAGTTTGTGGAGAACTGGAACACGGGGTCTCCCCTTATCAGACTGATCAGACCCCAGACTGGTAAGAATTGAGCTCATTACTTTTAATAGAAAGAGCCAAATTCAACTTCTCTTTAAATTGCAACCAATCCCTAGCATTGAAAAGTGCAGAGTCTTCCTTTAAATCATTACCCTGTCACTTTCTGCCCAAATGTGCCAGCATAAGCCCCACTGCTAGTCAGTATGGTACTGGTTTGACCTGGGGGAGGGGAGCACTTTTTTTTGAGACCCTGATTTCCCTAAGGAATTCTACCCCATACTGACCAAGCTGGGGATAGTATAACATTATGACAGTGGGGTTCAACTCTTCAGATCTGCAAATGTGCAGGGCATAGGTGTATGTTGGTTACAACTTTTGCAGGTGGATCCCTTGCTCTTCACCCTGCTTTATCGGAAACCAGCCCAGGCAATAGCACTAATGCTGTTTACTTATTTTAGGTGATGTTGTTGCATGTCTTTTATTTTTAAAAATAACTTACATATGCACACTCCTATTGTAATTAACTTGTGTTTGCACACAAAGGACACCAAATATAAGTTGCATGGACCTCAAAGGTCTACTATGTTATGGCCTGCAGTTAGACTTACATCCAGCTCTAAATCTGCCCAAAAGTGTGTTATTTGATTGTTCCTAAAGAATGGAAAGACATATTTAATTACTAGTGTAAAAGTACCTATAATATTGGATAACTACAGTGCAAACAAAATTTTAACTTAGAATACCCAGGCAAATATTTGATATCTAAGATCTAAAACTCCTAGGCATTAAGTGGCATTTCACAAATATAAGGCAACAGATTACAAGTGTTAGATCTAAAATTCTGACCCAAGTCTGCTGTGGTGTCAAGTATATCTGGAAGCGCTTCAATCAGCTGGAGAGAATTGACACAGACCAAGTTCTGTATACAAGGAATATTCTCTAGTTTATTGATACAAAGATACAAGTTTATATAGGCTACTGAATAAATGAATCCTACGTCCTATGCATACCATTAGTCTATGAGAGGCGCTACTGATTAACTTTCTCGCGTATTCTTGAATCGTTTATTAGTCTCCCTCTTCTAAGGACATATGAGCTATTGTTTCTTATCTCAAGGGGAGTTGGAGATATGCTATGTGCAACACTAAGGGCACAGCTGCCATACTACGAGTTGGATATCATAATGTTTATTGTTTTATACCTTGATACATTTATTTTGGTGTTCTCTATCAGCTCAACTTCAAGGCCATAGGCCCACATATTGCAAGACTGCAAGTCAGCAGAAAAATGAATAATCTCTTCTAGCAAATAATATTTCTATGCAAGTTACAATAAAATGGCTGAACAAAGGCCTTATGAGGCCTTAACAAAAAATCATATTTAACATTTCCCATCTTTTATTCAATTTTCGGCCCTTTCTCCTCCTACCTACCTAATCCTATCTATAGGACCACATTCTTAATAAGCAGGTACGTATACACATGTAGAAGGCCACATGCATAGAGTTGGTCCCCTTAAGAACCTGTCAACTCATCCCCCACTAATGATAAGCCTGTGATCCTCCCTGTCCAAACTTGATTTATGAGTAGATGCAATTTAGCAAATCTCCATGTCTAGAAAAGATGGTTTCTTATAAGATGGTTTCTTAGTAGGTAGTCAATGAGTCTATAGTAGTTCTGCAGGCCTTGCATGTCCTTTGTTCAGTCTTTAGTAGTTTCTTGTTGCAAACTGTGCAGTTCTTTGGCTCTGCTAGTCCAAATAATTCATGACACTCATAGTCTGGTCAGGTTTCAGAAGTAATTTCTGTGATCATCAGAGGTTCGGGATTTTCAGTGGTTCCCTTTTTGGAGAGACAACAATCAAGTGTCAGTAACTTTTTAATCAGCCATATATTTAGTATCATTATCACATATACGATCAACAGGATTGCAAAATCATTTGCTACTAATGCCAATATTTCCAATATCCAACATGAATCATTACTGACAACTTTACCAGTGAGGTTATGTATCTACACAAAGGCATTTTCAGAGTTTACTCTACTATGAGTGCAAATTGTTGAGCACTCCTTCCCATATGTTTCTCACAGTGGCCTAGGCAATTTGTCACTTATCTGTCTGTTTCATACTGGGTTAGGGAGGCCTTGATCCCTACTTCAGTCACAATTATTCTGTCAAGACATATCAATACCATAAGACAGTCATTTCTATTTATCAGAACAAGACTCCCCTGATTTGAAGACTTTGCAGTGTGATGCGTGAATCCAGGTGTCTCTTTCCTGTACTTTCACTGCTATGGGAGTCATCAACAGGACTTGATAAGGACCCTTGTATCTGGGTTCAAGACTTCTCCAGATGTGCTTTCTCACGACCACCCAGCCCCCAGGTTGCAGTTTATGGGTACCTGTATCAAAATTAGGGTCTGGAATAGAGGAGAACATTTGACCATGTATTTCAGTTAGTTGTTTCTATAATAAGGCAACACAATTCAACAAATCACTATATACATGCTGTAGTTGCTATGGAAAATAACAGCCTGTTCTGTTTGCTGTGCCAAACAGTATCTCATATGGTCTTAAACCTGTGTGTTTCCTAGCAGTGTTTTTTCTGAGTGCAGGTAAACATGAGATCCATGGCAGACCTGTTTCAGCCATTATTTTCTGCATTTTCAATTTCAGTGTACCATTAAGGCGCTCCATACATCCTGAACTTTGGGGTCTGTAGGGGGTGTGAAGGGAAGATATGATTCCCATGTCTTTTAATAGTTTCTGGAATCCTTAAAGTGTATCCCTCTGTCACTTACTATGACCTCTGGTACCCCATATCATCAGATTACCTCATTCGCAATTTTCTTGGCTAATGCTTTAGCATTTGCTTTTCTATATAGCCATGTCTCCAGCTAGTGACTAAAGAAGTCGACACAGACAAGCACATTCTCAAAGCCCGAGCATTTGGGAAGTTATATAAAGTCTATCTGTAGCCTCTTATAGGGATACAATGTCTGGGGTGTGCTTTTCCATGGAGTTGGAACAGACTTACCAGGGTTATTCTGTGCACAGACTAGGCATCCTGCTACTAACGAGTGTGCTGCTTGGGTGAACCCTGCTGCTATCCATAATCTGTTAGTGAGTACAACCTTAGCATCTTTTCCCAGATGCACTTTCTCGTGTGCTATATTGGCCATAATGGGATAAACTACTTTTGGCAGACACAAACACTGACCTTTACACCACTTCTCCTTGCACTTCTAGTGCTCCATGTTTTTCCCAAGTCTTTTTCTTATTCTCTGTTGCTTGTCTTTCCATAAGTTGGAGTGTGCGCTGGTCAAACTTGGTGTCAGGGGGTCACCATGTAAATAGACTCCCCTTGTACTGGAGCTATGGCGGCTTCTCGTGCGGCCTGGTCTACTAGTCTATTGCACTTAGCTTCGGGGGTAGTATCTCTGTGTGTGTCTTCACCTTCATCACTGTCTGGAGGACAGCTGGAATGCAGTGAACAGTGCCCTGGTATGTTCAGCATACTGACTGGTTTGCTTGCTGAACCCATAAGGTCCCTACTTTTCCATATAGGGCCATAATCATGCGCAATTACAAACGCATAACTTGAATCAGTGTAAATATTTACTCTTTGTCCTTTTGCATATATGCATGCAAGTGTCAGGGCCTTTAGTTCAGCTTCTTGTGCTGACATGTGACTCGGTAGAGTCTGTTGAATCACTATTTCTGTGTGTGTGGTTACAGCACACCCTGTATACGGGACAGGATCTATGTAATAGTGTGAACCATCTACAAAACGAGTGATGTCTGCATCTGGTAATGGTTTATCTTTAATGTCAGATAAAACCAGAGATTCTTGTTTCATTAGTTCTATACAATCATGTTCAGAAAATGTTCAGAAAAAATTTGTTTGCATTTTTTTTTTTTCTGTTCAAGCTGGGATGGAATTCCCCCAAATCCCTAGGGTAACCCCAATATATACAGATACTTCTCCCATCTTTTGAAACTTGCTGCAATAAGGCAGCAAGATTCAACATTGTGCACTGCTTAAATGTAACGTTACTGGGAGTTAGCAGTGCTACTTCATAAGGATAGGCTTCACTAAGGAGCATGTGGAATCCAAAGAAAAGGTTCTTGGTTTCTGAGTTCCACAAGGTTTACTCTCATTAGATGGGGTGTACAGTACAGCGGTTAAGACAGATGTGGTAACCATAATGTTTCTGGAAGAGAAACACTTAGCTTAAATACACCTGTTAATAAGCCACATCATCAGTTCTATTAGTGTATATAATAATAAGAATTAATAACAGTCCTTGAAGTACAACATGTATAAGGCCTGATAACCATCCTCCTATACCCTTGACCCAATCGGCCAGGTACAGCCATGAAAATTATCCTTCTAGATAATCATCTCCAGTGTGCTCCTTTAAAAAAAAATGATCATGTCTTATTTTTGTAAGCGTTCATCAAACATTTTCTCTGGATCATTTGCATCACTAGTTAAAAAGGTGCAACCCTGGGCTTCAATTTAAATATTTAGGGTCAGGCAGCACCCTCCAGACTAAGCTGTCAGGTAGTCAAATATTAACCTATTGTCTTGTGTAAATGTAATAATGTGTTGAGCCACAATACTCACAAATACATTTCTGTATTGGGTGTAAACCCCTACAGTCATAGGTTGCTCTTTTCTTTATTTGGTTGGGTTAAACTTTCATATTAGAATTTTCTAATTATGTATAATGATCTCTACATTACTATTGGCATGAGTCTGGTTCTTCCAGACCTGGCTTTCTTTTCTAGACTAGTACAAATCTACAGCGTACAGCAAAGGAAAATAACGTGCAATCTATATTCCTCCTGCTAATATCAATGAATTCCACTCTCTGGTCTCCCTTGAACCTTTTAAAAACTTGTAAAATACATTTTACTCAGACTCCCCTTGTCTGAAGATCTTAACATATATCTGTGAACATGAGAGGCTCTGGGGCCTCTTGTGCTTTCTTTTTTTTTTTTGTCTTTTAATTCTGGATTTCTTAGCTAAGGATGAAAAAGGAAAGGGAGGAAGAAAATACACAGTGCGCTTGGCAAGTGTTATATGTCACTCATTTCACAATAGGAGGGAATGTCCATTGTGCTGTCTGTCTTCATATTTAGTAAATCTGGCCGGTGACAAATGTTTTGTTTGTGCTTGGTTCCTGTCACAGCGTGCGATACCGTTAAGGTAACTGGGTGTCCTAGCACAATATCTATACTCTTTTCAAGCACTAAAGCAGAGTAGTTTGCAAGTGACCTTAGCTTGCGACCATGTATTTGTGTCAGTACCCCTTGTTCATGTACACTGACTTCATAACAAATGTGAAAGGCTTGTCATAATCTGTCAAAGCCAGTGCTGGAGTTGAAGTTATTTCAGCTTAAAATTGGTTAAACATTTGGTTCTGCTCAGAGGAGAATGTAAATGGCTTGTTATCATCCAGAAGTGCTAATGCAGGAGCACAGATAATAGCTCTTAAAGTCTTAAATCTTTTCCATTTCTGTAAAAATATTTACTTCCCATCAATGCATTACCATACCCACGATACAAAGCATTATTTACAGTATATGACAATTATAGCACAGTAAATAAGGGCAGTAAATGTCTTTACAAACACTGATTGACTCAAAACTGTAATGAGGATACAAATAAAAACCTTTTGCTTTCTGCACATACAGAAAAACCATCTGGCTGGTTCATGCATTTGCTATGCGAATAGCACATAAACTCTAATATATCTTTCCAAAACAAGGTAATCATTACTCAGCAGAGTCTACGCTATTTAAATCCTTCATTAGTTTATACTTATGTTTGTTGTGGCTGTATATTAAAACATATTGCAAACTTCTATTCATTGGAAGTTGGATCAATGCAATCTGGATTGCCTAATGGGTCTTTGCAGCTGGAGACCTGTGAATAAAAAAAACTTTTGCATTGAGATTAACATTTATTCACTAGGAATGACTGTAACTGTAACATGCGTATATACTGTTATTCGGTAACCAGTGAACAGCTGCTAAAAGCTTAACTGTGACGCTATGCGTTCCATGATTTGAAAAAAATTATTTCCTCAAAGGGGCAGTTCCTAATCTCACAAACAGGGAATGTCAAAGTGACGAGACCTGGGCGAGTTTTCAAAGCCACTCCTTTCTCATCATCTCTTAGTACCGCCCTTTTAAATGACACTAATTAAATTTCCGGGTTTAGACACATTCAAACTGGAATCTTTGTTCCAAGTATTCAACCATTTTAAAAGCAGCACTGTCTCATAAATGAGTACTCTCGTTAGACACAACACATTGTGTCTATAAATCATTCAACAAAATCTCCCGTGACCAAATATTTACACATATTTCTAGATTCTGTGATTTTCGTATTCAAAGTAAAAATATATTCACTTAAGTCTCGCTCACAGGCGACATTTTATCTCGTAACATTTCTTTAAAGGCATAACAAACCCTCCTGATTTCTGAGAACATTTATCAGCGCCATTTTAAAAGATAAAAACAGCTTTTAATATCTACATGTAAGCTCACTCCCAGAATTCTCAACTTCATTAAAGAGAAAGCTATTTCAGAAACAAAATTACTTTGTTTAAATATGGAAACGGCTTGTTGGATCCCAGCCAGCTTTGTTCTGACACTAGTAATAATAGTGATAATGTACATTATTTACAATCTTGTCCGTGCAATCGGACCAAACATTTTAAAACTTCTTTTGTATCTCTTTAAAAGCTTATCAATTAAGCAATGAATGTACAACTTTTTTTCAACCTTGAAACATGTCTCTTGTAAAAAACGGACAAGACAGACAAACATTGTGATTTAAACTAAATCACACATCTCCCTTACAGAGCACTAAGACAGAGAACAAACAGCGTGAATTAGCACGGATCTCCCTCACAGGCAGTAAGACGGAGACAAAACTCACATACAGAGAAAGAAAACTTAACTGACATCTTCCAGCCTACTGCTGTGGAACTACAAGTCCCAGCATTACACTAAATACAAGTTAGCTTCAACATGTTATCATCAATCAGCACTCCGGACATATTTTTTTAATTTTACATACATTGTCAGATAACAAAAAGCAGTGTGCTTCTCATCTCAACACACTGAAATCTTTTACACAGAATAAGGGAGGGGCACATTTCACTTATTCAGCTGTGCAGGATCAAACATACATTTATAATATACAACCTATTTGATTCATTATTCAGCTTCCGATGCATTCAGCATATCCACATATATTTCGACTTTTCAGATCTCTTAACTTTTCTGTGCCACCTCAAACAATCTCTTGGGGTTTGATCCATAGCCGGATTAAGGGGGGGCACAGGGGGCACGTGCCCCGGGCCCCCCTCTCTCCAAGGGCCCCCCGCCGCCGCCGCGCGCATCACCTCTACTGATTTATTTTTTATTATTATTTTTTTCTTAATAGCGGCGGCGGGGGGCCCTCGGAGAGAGGGGGGGATGCGCTCGGGTTCGGGGCTCCCTGCGTTGGTGGGGGGGAGCAGGATAGTGAAAAAAAAAATATAGATGCTACTCACCTCATCGCAGCGCCGGCGTCCCTCCTCTCTGCACTGTTAACACTGAATGACAGGCGTGACGTCATCAAGTCACGCCTGTCATTCAGTGAGGAGCAGCGCGGAGAGGACTAGGAAAGAAACAGGAAGACAGAAGAGAAGAGAAGAAAGAAGCTCCAAGAAAGGTAAGTAAAAAAAAAAGGGAATAACGAAGAAAGGGACACTATGGAGGAAAAAGGGGGAGAAGAAAGGGACACTATGGAGGAAAAAGGGGGAGAAGAAAGGGACACTATGGAGGAAAAAAGGAGAAGAAAGGGACACTATGTAGGAAAAAAGAAGAAGAAAGGCACAGAATGGAGGAAAAAGGGGGAGAAGAAAGAGACACTATGTAGGAAAAAAGAAGAAGAAAGGCACAGTATGGAGGAAAAAGGGGGAGAAGAAAGGGACACTATGGAGGAAAAAGGGGGAGAAGAAAGGCACACTATGGAGGAAAAAGGGGGAGAAGAGAGGCACACTGGAGAAAAAAGGGGCAGAAGAGAGGCACAGTAAGGAAAAAGGGGGAAAAGAGAGGCACAGTAAGAAAAAAGGGGGAGAAGAGAAGCACAGTAAGGTAAAAAGGGGGAGAAGAGAGGCACAGTAAGGTAAAAAGGGGGAGAAGAGAGGCACAGTAAGGAAAAAGGGGGAGAAGAGAGGCACAATAGTGGGGACAATTAATTTAAGATGGGGTGGTTTGGGCGCTACTGAATGTGGGGGTGAGTTTGGGGAGAATGAGGTCCCTTTATTAAATGTGCCTATGAATTATTTAATGGCAGTGACGGTTGCGAGAAATAGGTATATTTCTGAAATGTAAATACTATTAATTTATTGTTGGGGCTGTTTGTAGGGAGGGAAATAGGTTTATTTATTAAATGTGAATACTATTATTTTAATGTTGGGGCTGGAGGAAGGCCTAATTATTAATCATGGGTGGTACTGATTTAACGCCGGGGGTGGTTGTAATTTTCTAAATGTACCCATTTTTTTTTTCAAGTAGGGCCCCTAACATTCCAGGATCCAGACAAGCTGCAACTAAAGAAACCTGCAGCACAGGTGGTGAAAGTGAGAAGAACTGGTAGGAGAGAGCAGCAAAGTCTGTGAAATGTTGTGATTCTAGTGGGACAATCCCAATTTTTGGTAAACGTTCAATGGTGTACACAACAATGCAGTTTTTTGTCTGTAGGAGGGTGGCCTGGCCATGCCTAATGATGCATTATCAATGGTATTTTAATTTGCGGTATCATTGCTAGTTTTAATGTGCATTATAAATTTTATTTTTAAAGTTCGGTATCATTGCTAGTTTTAGCGTGCGGTATCATTGCTAGTTTTAGTGTACGTTATCAATGGTATTTTTAATGTATGATATCATTGCTAGTTTTAATGTGTGGTGTCAATACCCATTTTAATGTGGTGTTTTGATGATTGTTTTAATGTACAGTATTTTAGTTTGTGGAAGCAATGATTTTTCTTATGCAGACAACCTAAGCGAGCCCTCTGGGAGAGCTGTAAGTGTCATACTGTGGGCTGTAGGTGATGTAATGCAGGATGTGTCACTATGCCCTTAATTTTAGATCTTAGGGCCCCCCCTGTCTTAAGTGCCCCTGGCCTCCCGAAGCCTTAATCCAGCTCTGGTTTGATCTCAATACCCCTTTGTTCTTGTCACATTACCACTTGCAACACCTTTGTTTCTCCATCCACACATATCAATTGCTTCTTTGGCTATCCCCGCTTTCTTGAAAAATTCCCTGCAGACCTTCTACTCCCCCATTTCCTAAAGTCTTTGTGCATCATATCTATGAGGGAGCTGCTGTCATCTGTTTACTATCTATATTACCCATATTAACGGTATTCTGTTGAGTCCAAATCGGGACTCTTATCTAGTTTCTGTGGGTTGTCCTTGCACTGGACATCCCGTTCTGTGGACTCCTTGTACTGGATGCCCGTGCTAAATAGCTTCTTTGACAGCATCTGGTACAAAGGTCTTTTGGAAATCTCTCTTACACAATACATCTCTGGGGATGGTGTCTAAAATGTTCACTCAATGTTCAAAACAGAAACTCTCTAAATCCCTCTATTCCATTACATGCTTCTTTGATCAATGTCTTATGTGACTTTTATGCTTTATACATCATACAATAGGTACAAACACATGCACTCAAAATTCAATCATCTTTCAAAAATCTAATCAATAATACAATTACAGTAAACAAATTGGGGTAATACTGTATTATATTAATCAGATGATACTTGAGACTCACAAATTCGCGTGTCAGGTGCCTCAGACAGACATGAGGTGACCCAGACTAGGAAGACCAACGAGTAGAAATCTACTGACCGCGGATATTGTTTCAATGTGCTGGGAAACCTCCGTTGTCTGTCTTGTAGCCTGCTGGACAGCGAATCTCTGTGGCGACCTCCAAGTTGTTAGATCTAAAATTCTGACCCAAGTCTGCCTGTGGTGTCAAGTATATCTGGAAGCGCTTCAATCAGCTCGAGAGAATTGACACAGACCAAGTTCTGTATACAAGGAATATTCTCTAGTTTATTCATACAAAGATACAAGTTTTTATAGGCTACTGAATAAATGAATCCTACGTCATATGCATACAATTCTATACCATTAGTCTATGAAAGGCGCTACTGATTAACTTTCTCACATATTCTTGAAGCGTTTATTAGTCTCCCCCTTCTAAGGACATATGAGCCTATTGTTTCTTATCTCAAGGGGAGTTGGAGATATGCTATGTGCAACACCAAGGGCACAGCTGCCATACTACTAGTCGGATATTATAATGTTCATTGTTTCATACCTTGATACATTTATTTTGGTGTTCTCTATCAGCTCAACTTCAAGACCATAGGCCCACATATTGCAAGACTGCAAGTCAGCAGAAAAATGAATAATCTCTTCTAGCAAATAATATTTCTATGCAAGTTACAATAAAATGGCTGAACAAAGGCCTTATGAGGCCTTAGCAAAAAATCATATTTAACACAAGTAAATGTGGTTTAATTAATAATGTTTGTTTAAAAACAAAAATAAAGAACTAATGGTTCTGTTTAATAACATAGTGCAATGTGCACAAACAGTATTCAAACCCATAAAAAAACAAGACACTTGTTCTTCTTTTCTAAATTTCATAAAAAGATTATTCTGATTTGTTGCTCTGGCTACATAACTTTGCAACATGTAAATGAAATAAGGCTGCATGTGTTCATAAATACTAAAAATGTTTATTAGGTGAACAAACTTTTCCACCATGTGTGCAAACTTATTTTTTGCTCCAAGTCATCTATCAAATCTGCTAATTTTGCTAAATTGTTGTTCGTACACAAATTGCATCCCCCATTACTTCCTTTGCTGTGTTGATTTTAGTCTGAATAGCTTGTAGTCCTGTTTCTATAATAATCTGCTGATGATTTAATTTCTGTTTCAGCAGTGATAATCTGTGTATCTGTAGGTATGCCCAAATTAATTGTGTCTATATAAATTAAATAGAGGGAACTCATCACTTCTGATGCTTGGTCAGTCATGTCTAGTTCCAGTATGTTTAAGGATTAACCACCGCATACAGTTCACTGCATCAGATCTGGATAATAAATGACTAAAAAATAAAATCTAAGTTTACTGCATTTTTATTAGGGATGAGCGCACTCGGATTTGTGAAATCCGAGCCCACCCGAACGTTTGCGGATCCGAGTCGGATCCGAGACAGATCCGGGTATTGGCGCCAAATTCAAATGTGAAACTGAGGCTCTGACTCATAATCCCGTTGTCGGATCTCGCGATACTCGGATCCTATAAATTCCCCGCTAGTCGCCGCCATCTTCACTCGGGCATTGATCAGGGTAGAGGGAGGGTGTGTTAGGTGGTCCTCTGTGCTGTTTAGTTCTGTGCTGTGCTGTGCTGTGTTCTGCAGTATCAGTCCAGTGGTGCTGTGTGCTGTGCTCTGTCCTTCTGAGGTCAGTGGTGCTGCTGGGTCCTGTGCTGTGTCCTGTTCAGTCCAGTGGTGCTGTGTCCTGTGCTCTGTGCTTCTAAGGGCATAGTTATTTCCCCAATATTCCCCTGTGTTTAAAAAAATAAAAAAAAGTTTTTTTAAAAAATACCGAAAACTACTTTAATTTTTTTTAATTACCACAAAATTTGCACAACCAATCCTGCAGTATAAGTCCAGTGGTACTGCAATATTACAAAGTTTACACATTCTGTAGTATCAGTCCAGTGGTGCTGTGTCCTGTGCTCTGTCCTGCTGAGTTCCGTAGTGCTGCTGGGTCCTGTGCCGTGTCCTGTTCAGTCCAGTGGTGCTGTGTCCTGTGCTCTGTGCTTCTAAGGGCATAGTTATTTCCCCATTATTCCCAAGTTTTTAAAAAATAAAAAAAAAGTAAAAAAAAAAAAAAATATATAATAATTATAACCAAATTTGCAAAACCAATCCAGCAGTATAAGTCCATTGGTACTGCAATATTACCAAGTTCACACATTCTGCAGTATCAGTCCAGTGGTGCTGTGTCCTGTGCTCTGTCCTGCTGAGTTCCGTAGTGCTGCTGGGTCCTGTGCCGTGTCCTGTTCAGTCCAGTGGTGCTGTGTCCTGTGCTCTGTGCTTCTAAGGGCATAGTTATTTCCCCACTATTCCCAAGTTTTTTAAAAATAAAAAAAAAGTAAAAAAAAATAAAAAATTTTAAAAAAAATAAATATATAATAATTATAACCAAATTTGCAAAACCAATCCAGCAGTATAAGTCCATTGGTACTGCAATATTACCAAGTTCACACATTCTGCAGTATCTTGTGCTACATATAATGGAGACCAAAAATTTGGAGGATAAAGTAGGGAAAGATCAAGACCCACTTCCTCCTAATGCTGAAGCTGCTGCCACTAGTCATGACATAGACGATGAAATGCCATCAACGTCGTCTTCCAAGCCCGATGCCCAATCTCGTAGTACCGGGCATGTAAAATCCAAAAAGCCCAAGTTAAGAAAAAGTAGCAAAAAGAGAAACTTAAAATCATCTGAGGAGAAACGTAAAGTTGCCAATATGCCATTTACGACACGGAGTGGCAAGGAACGGCTTAGGCCCTGGCCTGTGTTCATGACTAGTGGTTCAGCTTCACCCACGGATCTTAGCCCTCCTCCTCCTCCCCCCCCCTACAAAAAATTGAAGAGAGTTATGCTGTCAGCAACAAAACAGCAAACAACTCTGCCTTCTAAAGAGAAATTATCACAAATCCACAAGGCGAGTCCAAGGATGTTGGTGGTTGTCAAGCCTGACCTTCCCATCACTGTACGGGAAGAGGTGGCTCGGGAGGAGGCTATTGATGATGTAGCTGGCGCTGTGGAGGAACTTGATGATGAGGATGGTGATGTGGTTATTGTAAATGAGGCACCAGGGGGGGAAACAGCTGATATCCATGGGATGAAAAAGCCCATCGTCATGCCTGGTCAGAAGACCAAAAAATGCACCTCTTCGGTCTGGAGTTATTTTTATCCAAATCCAGACAACCAATGTATGGCCATATGTAGCTTATGTAAAGCTCAAATAAGCAGGGGTAAGGATCTTGCCCACCTAGGAACATCCTCCCTTATACGTCACCTGAATAACCTTCATAGTTCAGTGGTTAGTTCAGGAACTGGGGCTAGGACCCTCATCGGTACAGGGACACCTAAATCCCGTGGTCCAGTTGGATACACACCAGCAACACCCTCCTCGTCAACTTCCTCCACAATCTCCATCAGATTCAGTCCTGCAGCCCAAGTCAGCAGCCAGACTGAGTCCTCCTCAATACGGGATTCATCCGAGGAATCCTGCAGCGGTACGCCTACTACTGCCACTGCTGCTGTTGCTGCTGTTAGTCGGTCATCTTCCCAGAGGGGAAGTCGTAAGACCGCTAAGTCTTTCACAAAACAATTGACCGTCCAACAGTCGTTTGCCATGACCACAAAATACGATAGTAGTCACCCTATTGCAAAGCGTATAACTGCGGCTGTAACTGTAATGTTGGTGTTAGACGTGCGCCCGGTGTCCGCCATCAGTGGAGTGGGATTTAGAGGGTTGATGGAGGTATTGTGTCCCCGGTACCAAATCCCCTCGAGATTCCACTTCACTAGGCAGGCGATACCAAAAATGTACAGAGAAGTACGATCAAGTGTCCTCAGTGCTCTTAAAAATGCGGTTGTACCCACTGTCCACTTAACCACGGACATGTGGACAAGTGGTTCTGGGCAAACGAAGGACTATATGACTGTGACAGCCCACTGGGTAGATGCATCCCCTTCCGCAGCAACAGCAACAGCTGCATCAGTAGCAGCATCTACAAAATGGCTGCTCATGCAAAGGCAGGCAACATTGTGTATTACAGGCTTTAATAAGAGGCACAACGCTGACAACATATTAGAGAAAATGAGGGAAATTATCTCCCAGTGGCTTACCCCACTTAGACTCTCATGGGGATTTGTGGTGTCAGACAATGCCAGTAACATTGTGCGGGCATTAAATATGGGCAATTTCCAGCACGTCCCATGTTTTGCCCACACCATTAATTTGGTGGTGCAGCATTACCTCAAGAGTGACAGGGGTGTGCAGGAGATGCTTGCGGTGGCGCGCAAAATTGCTGGACACTTTCGGCATTCAGCCAGTGCCTACCGCAGACTAGAGGCACATCAAAAAAGCATGAACCTGCCCTGCCATCACCTCAAACAAGAGGTTGTGACGCGCTGGAACTCCACCCTCTATATGCTGCAGAGGATGGAGGAGCAGCAAAAGGCCATTCAGGCCTACACAGCCACCTACGACATAGGCAAAGGAGTGGGGATGCGCCTCAGTCAAGCGCAGTGGAGACTGATTTCCGTGTTGTGCAAGGTTCTGCAGCCATTTGAACTTGCCACACGAGAAGTCAGTTCCGACACTGCCAGCTTGAGTCAGGTCATTCCCCTGATCAGGCTGTTGCAGAAGCAGCTGGAGAAAGTGAGGGAGGAGCTGGTAAGCCATTGCGATTACACCAAGCATGTAGCTCTTGTGGATGTAGCCCTTCGTACGCTTTGCCAGGATCCGAGGGTGGTCACTCTTTTAAAGTCAGAGGAATACATTCTGGCCACCGTGCTCGATCCTCGGTTTAAAGCGTATGTTGTGTCTCTGTTTCCGGCGGACACAAGTCTACAGCGGTGCAAAGACCTGCTGGTCAGGAGATTGTCCTCTGAAGAGGACCGTGACATGCCAACAGCTCCACCCTCATTTTCTTCCACATCTATGGCTGCGAGGAAAAAGCTCAGTTTTCCCAAAAGAGGCACTGGCGGGGATGCTGATAACATCTGGTCCGGACTGAAGGACCTGCCAACCATTGCAGACATGTCTACTCTCGCTGCATTGGATGCTGTCACAATAGAAAAAATTGTGGATGATTACTTTGCTGACACCATCCAAGTAGACATGTCAGACAGTCCATATTGTTACTGGCAGGAAAAAAAGGCAGTTTGGAAGCCCCTGTACAAACTGGCTCTATTTTAGCTGAGTTGTCCCCCCTCCAGTGTGTACTCGGAAAGAGTTTTTAGTGCAGCGGGGAACCTGGTCAGTGAGCGGCGAAGGAGGTTGCTTCCTCACAACGTTGAAAAAATGATGTTTATAAAAATGAATAATCAATTCCTCAATGAAGTACAGCACTGCCCTCCAGATACTACAGAGGGACCTGTGGTTGTGGAGTCCAGCGGGGACGAATTGATAATGTGTGATGAGGAGGAAGTACACACTGTAGGGGGAGAGGAATCAGAGGTTGAGGATGAGGACGACATCTTGCCTCAGTAGAGCCTGTTTAGTCTGTACAGGGAGAGATGAATAGCTTTTTTGGTGTGGGGGCCCAAACAAACCAATCATTTCAGCCAAAGTTGTTTGGTAGGCCCTGTCGCTGAAATGATTGGTTTGTTAAAGTGTGCATGTCCTATTTAAACAACATAAGGGTGGGTGTGAGGGCCCAAGGACAATTCCATCTTGGACCTTTTTTTTTTGCATTATATGACCAATCAACAGTCGTTTGCCATGTTCAAAAAGTAAAACCAAATTTAAAAAAATACAAGAAATTAAACAAAAAGTAAAATGCCGTGTCATAATTTAAAACAAGAGGTATTGACGTGCTC
Organism: Mixophyes fleayi; assembly: GCF_038048845.1. NCBI lineage: Eukaryota > Metazoa > Chordata > Amphibia > Anura > Limnodynastidae > Mixophyes > Mixophyes fleayi. Next base: position 77,857,495 of record NC_134408.1, read on the forward strand.
TAAAACTACTGTATTGTTGTTTATATTTTATAAACACTACACTTGAAAGCTTGAGTCTTTCAATAAAAAAGTAACTGTCCATTGCACGAATATTTGCAACAGGGACAATTTTAGGGTTAAGAAAGTCAACTAATAACACTTCGACGCTGTCTGTCTTTATAAACACTACACTTGGAAGTTGGAGGAGGTATTGTGGCCCCGGCACCAAATTTACTACCGGGGCCACTCCACTGTGCAGTCCATATTTAGGTGTATCAGATATTAAACAACAGTGACAGTTGATGCCCAATTTTTTAATTATATTGTGGCCTCGGTACCAAATTGTGTACCGGGGCCACCACACTACGCAGTCCATACCCTTTTTTGGTGGAATTCTGACACGTGGAGGGTTTTTTAATTATATTGTGGCCTCGGTACCAAATTGTGTACCGGGTCCACCACACTACGCAGTCAAGATAGATAGATGCGTATCATAGATAAAGTTCATTCAGTGGTGTGGGGCAAATTGAAAAATATTCAAAATGCACTGACATTATCAAAAACAAGAGGTTGTCACACGCTAAAACTCCAACATGTATATGATGGAGAGGATGGAGGAGCAGCCGTATGTGTAGTGTAATGCAGACCTGTTGAAGGTTTTTTATATATTTTATTGTGGTGCCCAGTGCCCACTCCTGTAGGCAGTCCAGGTACATTTATTGGTGCGAATCATAAAAGTTCAGGGTTTTTAATATATCTTGTGGTGACCCACTCCTATACGCAGTCCAGGTACATTTATTGGTGCGATTCATAAAAGTTCAGGGTTTTTAATAGATATTGTGGTGACCCACTCCTCTACGCAGTCCAGGTACATTTATTGGTGCGAATCATAAAAGTTCAGGGTTTTTAATATATCTTGTGGTGACCCACTCCTATACGCAGTCCAGGTACATTTATTGGTGCGATTCATAAAAGTTCAGGGTTTTTAATAGATATTGTGGTGACCCACTCCTCTACGCAGTCCAGGTACATTTATTGGTACGAATCATAAAAGTTCAGGGTTTTTAATATATCTTGTGGTGACCCACTCCTCTACGCAGTCCAGGTACATTTATTGGTGCGAATCATAAAAGTTTAGGGTTTTCAATATATATTGTGGTGACCCACTCCTCTAGGCAGTCCAGGTACATTTATTGGTGCGATTCATAAAAGTTCAGGGTTTTTAATATATTGTGGTGACCCACTCCTCTACGCAGTCCAGGTACATTTATTGGTGCGATTCATAAAAGTTCAGGGTTTTTAAGATATATTGTGGTGACCCACTCCTCTACGCAGTCCAGGTACATTTATTGGTGCGATTCATAAAAGTTCAGGGTTTTTAATAGATATTGTGGTGACCCACTCCTCTACGCAGTCCAGGTACATTTATTGGTGCGAATCATAAAAGTTCAGGGTTTTTAATATATCTTGTGGTGACCCACTCCTATACGCAGTCCAGGTACATTTATTGGTGCGATTCATAAAAGTTCAGGGTTTTTAATAGATATTGTGGTGACCCACTCCTCTACGCAGTCCAGGTACATTTATTGGTGCGAATCATAAAAGTTCAGGGTTTTTAATATATCTTGTGGTGACCCACTCCTCTACGCAGTCCAGGTACATTTATTGGTGCGAATCATAAAAGTTCAGGGTTTTTAAGATATATTGTGGTGACCCACTCCTCTACGCAATCCAGGTACATTTATTGGTGCGATTCATAAAAGTTCAGGGTTTTTAAGATATATTGTGGTGACCCACTCCTCTACGCAGTCCAGGTACATTTATTGGTGCGATTCATAAAAGTTCAGGGTTTTTAATATATCTTGTGGTGACCCACTCCTCTACGCAGTCCAGGTACATTTATTGGTGCGAATCATAAAAGTTCAGGGTTTTTAATATATCTTGTGGTGACCCACTCCTGTACGCAGTCCAGGTACATTTATTGGTGCGCTTCATAAAAGTTCAGGGTTTTTAATAGATATTGTGGTGACCCACTCCTCTACGCAGTCCAGGTACATTTATTGGTGCGAATCATAAAAGTTCAGGGTTTTTAATATATCTTGTGGTGACCCACTCCTATACGCAGTCCAGGTACATTTATTGGTGCGATTCATAAAAGTTCAGGGTTTTTAATATATCTTGTGGTGACCCACTCCTCTACGCAGTCCAGGTACATTTATTGGTGCGAATCATAAAAGTTCAGGGTTTTTAATATATATTGTGGTGACCCACTCCTCTACGCAGTCCAGAAAGATACCTTGTTGCAACGTTTTGGACTAATAACTATATTGTGAGGTGTTCAGAATACACTGTAAATTAGTGGAAATGCTTGTTATTGAATGTTATTGAGGTTAATAATAGCCTAGGAGTGAAAATAAGCCCAAAAACTTGATTTTTAAACTTTTTATGTTTTTTTCCAAAAAAATCCGAATCCAAAACCTTAAATCCGAACCGAGACCTTTCGTCAAGTGTTTTGCGAGACAAATCCGAAACCCAAAAATAACGAAAATCCGGATCCAAAACACGAGACCTCAAAAGTCGCCGGTGCACATCCCTAATTTTTATAGATTTGTATGTTAATGTTCATCTTCAAGGCAAAAAATTCAGTTATATCTAGTGTGTTCTTCCAAATGTAATTATTAGGCTCCTAAGTCCACAAGTGGAAAATTGTTCTCTTGAAACTAGTGATGGGTAGTTCACGATTGATTAGTTTAAATGAACTAATCTTCAAAGTGAACAAAATCATTTAGTTCACAGCTCTGGCAAAGATTAGTTCACCAGGAACTAAAACAAGCGGGAGGAGTTAGAGATAAAGCCGAGCAGCTCCAGCAGCCTCACTCACTGTCTCATTCACACTGGCTCTTTTGTTTCTATTCAGCTCTCTCATTTAATTCCTATGAGTCAGTACCTCTAAACTACCAAAGGTGGCACTGCTGTGCTCAGACATTGTGTGAGACTCTGGAGCCGATCATTGACTGAGTCATGAGTCATTCTCCTCGCTCAGGAGTTCATTAGTTCATCTAGTTCATTTCACTCTCTGACTCATATGAGTCTCTAAATCTTTCCACTCTCTGACTTATTTCACTCTCTTAATCTGTTTCACTCATCCGAATCTTTTCACTCTCTGAATCTTTTAAATCATTTAGATCATTTAGCTCATGAGTCGCAGGATAGATTCCCTTCCCTGTCAGCTCAAGACACACTGCACTGCTGAGTGCTGCATGTTATATACTGTAGTTCTGTTTACTCCACCATATATACAGGGGAGATGTATTAAACCTTCAAGAGAGATAAAGTGGAAACGTTGCCCATAGCAACTAATCAGTTTTTGCCATTTTATAGACTCTGCTAGATAAATGACAGAAGCTGATTAGTCATAATTGCCAACATTATGTTGGTTACGTCTGGGAGTTCCTGGAGCGGGCTATGAGTGTAGGGGGCGGGGCTTCGTGAATTGCGCCATTTTGCCCCCGCCACCAGTGACGTGATGTCTATTTCGGGTCTTTTTACAGCTGTAAAAATTCCCCCCTAAGGTTTGCTACACTGCCCCAATATCCTGATTGCACTGATCTCAATTTTAAAAGCAAAAAAGTGACACTTTATAATACTCTGAATTTGGGTCTTTTTCATTTGCATATTATGGAAATAAAAAATAATAATGAAAATGTAATTAACTTTGCAGAGATCAACGTGTCACTACTAGTTTTTGTATAAGTGATTGCCCTTTTTAAAATATTAAAAATGATCTGACATATTAAACTTATCTGATAATTTTAACAGGACTGTAACTCATCTAATGAGGTAGTAGTATATATGCCTACAGTATGTGTAATAGACTAATTCTATGTCTCCAATCACTTCTCTCAGCAGTTTTCCAGAGCAAGTGATCTAACTGAACTAACAGCTAAATGAACTACTGAGTGAAATGAACAACTGAGTCAAATGAGTGAAATGAACTAATCTTTTGAACTAATCTTTTGTGTGAACTAGATCAGAATGAACTAATCTTCAAAATGAACTAGATTTCCCATCAAAACTTGAAATCTCCCTTTTAAAAGGCACATTATTGTGCAAAAAGTTAATTCCACATTAAAATATTATTGCCATGCAAAATTTTCCATATGGTGGTATTTTTTTATATTGTAGGTGGCACAATTGTTGTATATGATGAATTGTCATTTATACCTCTTATGAAACAAGTATGGTATATGGTGGCCTCTGTCATATTTCTAAATACAGATATGAGAGAAAGATTCTTTCCTGTACTAAGCTATATATGATGAAATTTATGCACTCAGGCCATTAAAATAAATTACAAAATGTAATCATTCTTTATACTTGGTGTATGTTTTTTAGATATTGAATGCCTAAACCTATTAACAGGTCCATATTATATGAAGTAGAAAAGAAAGTAAAGACATTTTATACATTACATTACCATATATGAAAGACCAACCTACTAAAACGGTTGACTGTGACCAAACAGTATTTATAACTACTAGCATGTGGTAATTGAATATAATTCATTTGGAGTTCTATGGTAATAATAAGATATATAATAATAAAAAAAGTACGGGCCTGATTCATCTTCAAACACAAGCTGCACGCAAGTTGCATTTTTAAAATGAGCACGGAAACTTTACTCTCAAGAAACACAGACCTTGAATCAGCCGCATCCAGATTTTGCCAGTGCATTGTTACATAAATTTTAGCCATCATCAGCCCACCTTCATTTGTCTTTATTAGATACTGATTTATAATTTTAGAACAGCTTGCACTATATAAGTGGTCATTACAGCTATGAGTGTCGGTAAGAGGAAGTGGCTGTGGAGCAGCAGCCTTTGTTATTTCATCAACGAGAGCATCGACTTTGAAAACATAATTTGTGTTTTAAATGAATGCCTGACATTTAACAAATGGGGTAATCATTTAGTACCAGTACAACTATTAGCACTTATCACTTGTGTATAAGTATAAAATTTATCAATATATCTGTCACGATCTGCCTACAGCTTATGCATTACATGCTGCTTTGCATGGCAGCTCCTGCCTTTTTGTCTTTATCATTGTATTTGTATTGGCAGTACCTCCATTCACCAGAGGTGCTGCCATTGTGCCTTATTGTGTGCATTAGGGGTTAACCTTCATGTTCCAATTATCCCATGCACCTGGGTGTGGTTTTCCCTTTATTTACCCTGTCACTCCCAGCACACATGGCTGGTTATTGTTGTCCTATTCTGATGTCATATCCTGTGTTACCTGTGGATTCTTCCTCCTGCCTTGCTCCTCTGGTTCATGCTGCCTGGAATCTGTTCATACCCCTGCTTCCCTGCATTAGCTGTGTACCTGCTTGTTTCTGGACATTTATATTATTTCCTGCATCAGCCTGCACCCGGTAATTACCACTACTCCTGACTACCTGTTATTTATACTTGTCTGCAAATAAAGCCAGAGTGTTTTCACCATATTCGTGACTCCTAGCTGTACTTCTATTTGTAACCGTGACAATAGCTTATTGTGGCTGGTGGTGAGAACGCCATCTCAAAGCCGTTGTGTATTAATTAGTCTGACAGACAGCTGTCCTTTCATTGCAGCTCATTGCTGGGCATGTCCTTGGTGTTCTGTATGTTATTTTATTTTTTCCAAAATTATTTACAAGCTACAAGAAAGATAATGATTTATTACACAGTGTTCTCTGTTTATTTTACTGTATATTTTTTTTTACAGGTACACTCCATATCCCAGCAGGCTCTGGATGCCATGTTTTAAATTGGCCAGCATGCTCTTGCAGCCACGGATATATTGCCTCTCGTAATTCTGCCACCATACCAAAACACATTAGAAATGCTAGGTGTCAAGATACCGGGTATTCACAGGTTATTTACCCTCAGTACCATGGATATGGGAACATACTTTCACACCAAGGCAAATATTCAAATAAAAATATGCATCAGGTTTTTTAATACAAAAATACCAACAACAATTATAGCTCTTTCAAGAGCTGGTTAACAAATAGGACATACTTTCAGGCGCCGTCCCCGGCTAGCTCTTTTGTCGGGCGCATGCGTCCTACCTCAATCCCGTTGCCTAGCAACGGGACGCTACTGTGTCTCCTATGTGCCGCCTCCTGGCTCTTCCTATCAGCTGCTACCTGCCTCTATTTAAACATGGCTCGGGTGCCAGAGTAACAGGTTTTCTGACATTGTGTTCCTGGTTTCCCTGCTCCTAGTTCCTGATTGTGTTTCCTGTGATTTGTTCTCTCGTTGTGACCCGGCTTGGTGACCATTCCTTTATCTGTGTGACCCATACTGTTCCCACAACCTCGGCTTGTTGACCATTCCTCTAGAGGCTCTGACAGCTACTTCCTGGCAAGGATTGTCTGATCCTATAAAGGACGCCCTCGCCTCCCGAGACCTCCCCACCAAAGTTGACGTGCTGGTGTCACTTAGCATCAAAGTTGACATCTGTCATCAAGAACGTTCTGCTGAAAGAAATCAGGACTGCCACCTTGTTCGTTTAGCCCCTCGCTTTCAGTCTCCGGCCCCTCCGAAGAGCCTATGCAGATTGGGCGTTCTTGTTTGTTTTGGGATGAAAGGGAGCGTCTGATTAGGAACCGCCTTTGTCTGTACTGCGAGGAACCTGGTCACCTACTGTCAACTTGCCCAAAGAGGCCGGGAAACTCCACTTCCTAGGCAATGAAAGGGCGGTAGTCCTAGGATCCAGTCTCCATACTCCCTACTCCCCGAAGGATACCAACTTCCTGATGCCAGTCACCCTCAAGTCTACAAATATCTCCCTGGAATGCTCCGCCTTTGTGGATTCTGGATCCGCAGGGAACTTCATCTCCGCCACTCTGGTGTCCAAGCTTCACATACCCTTTTCCCTATTGCCGCAGCCATTGGTTCTCACCGCAGTTGACGGTAATCGAGTCAGCAACAATTCTATAACATGTATCACCTGTCCATTTCGGTTGCAGGTAGGGGTTCTTCATTATGAGTGGATTAGGTTCCTGGTCATTCCGCAGTCCGTTAACTCTATCATTTTGGGTTTACCCTGGCTCAGGATGCATTCGCCACAATTCGATTGGCTTCATGCCCAGGTATTCTCCTGGGGTACCTCGTGTTTCAACCGGTGCCTTTCTAAAGTACTTCCACCTACCCGCCTACCTTGTCTCTATCTTGCCTCCCAGGCCAAGCTTCCGGAGCCGTACTCGGAGTTCCTTGATGTATTCAGCAAGACTGCCGCTGAGAGTCTCCCTAAACATCGTGCGTGGGATTGTCCCATCGAACTCGTGCCTGGTAAAACTATTCCTAAGGGTAAAGTTTATACACTTTCTCTACCTGAGACTAAGGCAATGTCACTGTATGTCGCTGACAATCTTCAAAGAGGATTCATTAGGAAGTCCTCCTCTCCTGCGGGGGCTGGATTCTTTTTCGTGAAGAAGAAAGATGGCTCTTTAAGACACTGCAAAGATTACCGTAGCCTGAATGCAATCACTATCAAAAACCTGTATCCTCTTCCCCTTATTACGAAACTGTTCGACCACATTCGGGGTGCTAAGATCTTTTCCAAATTGGATCTCAGAGGAGCTTACAATCTGATACGCATTTGAAAGGGTGATGAGTGGAAGACGGCATTTAACACCCGCGATGGGCAGTACGAGTACCTAGTGATGCCCTTTGGGCTCTGCAATGCTCCTGCCGTTTTTCAGGATTTCGTCAACGAGATCTTCAGGGATCTTCTGTACCAATCTGTGATTGTCTACCTGGACGATATTCTAATATTCTCTCCCGATCTAGCCTCTCATCGTCTTCATGTAAAGATGGCCCTCTCCCGTCTCAGGAAACATTCCCTATATTGTAAGCTGGACAAATGTCTCTTTGAATGTTTACAGGTTCCCTTCCTCAGTTATCTGGTTTTTGGCACTGGCCTCCAAATGGACCCCAAAAAGGTAGAAGCCATCATCAACTGGCCACTTCCTGCTGGTCTCAAAGCTACGCAACGCTTCATCGGGTTTGCCAACTATTACCATCAGTTCATTAAAGGATTCTCTTCAATCATCTGTCCTATCACGGCATTAACCCGCAAAGGAGCCTGCTGCAAACCATGGCCTACTGAGGCGATAATAGCCTTCAAGACCCTTAAGGAGGCATTTATCGTGGCTCCCATCCTCAAACACCCAGACCAGGGGAGACCTTTTCTTCTTGAGGTTGACGTCTCTTGTGTAGGAATTGGGGCTGTCTTGTCCCAAAGATCTTCCGGTACTCTGGAGACTTTCTAAAAAATATTCCGGTGGTGAATTAAATTATGGGATCGGAGACAAGGAGCTCTTGGCCATTAAAATAGCTCTAGAGGATTGGCGCTACCTTCTTGAAGGGGCATACATCCCGTAACCGTGATGACTGACTACAAGAACCTTACCTACCTCCAGGAGGCACAATGTCCCAAACCCCGCCAGGCTTGCTGGTCTCTCTTTTTTTTTTTTTTCCCATTTCCAACTTATCCTGACTTTTCATCCTGGTTCCAAGAATTAAAAAATTGTAGACCGCACTGGGTAAACCCATACAAAAAATATTTAATAAAGTCAACACAAATGTGACCTATATAAATAATCTATTACTGATTTGTGGTGCACCCTCACATACTATAACATGTATGTCCAAAAAAGGAAAGAAAAAGAGAAAATATGTATAGAGGGGCACTCAAAGGGTTTAAATTGTTAAATGTAGACTATCAGATTGAGAAAAATTCATATATATATAAAACATAACTTTATTGGTATTCATTAAAATACTAGAGTTCCCCATGTATTATTTGGGGTTAATGACAAATCACAAAATTAGCGAAAATATTAAAAAATGTAAATGAGTAATAGTGACCAGAATTGAGGATACTGTTAATAAGCAGTGTTACCTGCTATTCTGTGTTGCTGTCTGTAATATTAATTGTGGGTGAAATACCCTATATAGTATAAGTCAAAATACCTGTAGTCTAAACCTTACAGTGATAAGAGTATAATCCTTTTAGTAATATGTAACAATATAAAGACCGCGTTTATACGCGTAGTCACTCTAGATAGAGTTGAAAGGACAGGTCAAGATATACAGTTTCCTATAATCAGCTGTGCCGTGTTTACATAAAGATTATTATTATTAATATTTATTTATAAGGCGCTACAAGGCATCCGCAGCGCCGTACAGAGACAAACAAAATCACAATACAATGGGAGACAGCACAGTACAGTAAACACAGCAACTCAGTACGCTCAATGCACAGCTAGAGAGGGCGGGGAAAGGGGAGGGAGGATCCGAAAACGACGGGGCCCAAGAAGGGGGGCGCGGAAGACAGGGAGACCCCCAGGGGGGAGGAGGGAGCGAAAGTGGACGTGGGGTGGAGGACCTTTGAGGAGGAGGGCTAAGTAGCTGGAGAGCAGAGTTAGAAGTGGTGGAAACAGGAGGAGAGATGGCCCTGCTCAGAGGAGCGTACAATCTAAGGGGAGGGGTGGACAGACAGAGAGACGGAGGGGAGAGAGGGAGAGTAGGGGGACAGAGGCAGAAGATAAGGTAGGAAGTTAAGTGGGAGACAGAAAGGCTTTAAGAAAAAGGTGGGTTTTTAGGGCCCGTTTGAAGCTGGACAGATTAGGGGAAGTTCTGATGGAGGGAGGGAGCTTGTTCCAGTGGAGGGGGGCAGCGCGGGCGAAGTCTTGGATACGCGCGTGGGAGGAGGTTATAAGGGAGGAAGAGAGGCGACGGTCAGAGGCAGAACGGAGAGGGCGGGATGGAGCATGAATAGAGAGGAGGGTGGAGATGTAGGGCGCAGTGGAGTTGGCGAGGGCCTTGTAGGTGAGTGTGAGGAGCTTAAAGAGGATTCTGAAGGGGAATGGGAGCCAGTGAAGGGCTAGGTAGAGGGGGGAGACAAAAGAGGAGCGGCGAGAGAGGAAAATAAGCCTAGCTGCAGCGTTAAGGACGGATCGAAGGGGATCGAGATGAGAGTGGGGGAGGCCAGTGAGGAGGAGGTTGCAGTAGTCCAGGCGGGAGATGATCAGAGAGTGGATAAGGCATTTGGTGGCATCTTGGGAGAGGAAGGGCCAGATGCGAGCGATGTTGCGCAGCTGGAAGCGGCAGGATTTAGCAAGAGAGAGGATGTGGGGGCCAAAGGAGAGAGAGGAGTCGAGGATGACACCAAGGCAGCGAAGTTGGGGGACAGGTGAGATAGAGGTGTTGTCGACAGTGATGGAGAGGTCAGAAGGGGATGGGGTATGAGAGGGAGGAAAAACTATGAGCTCAGTTTTGGCAAGGTTAAGTTTGAGGAATCGAGAGGACATCCAGGAGGAGATGGCAGAGAGGCAGGCGGACACCCTAGAGAGGAGGGAGGGAGAGAGATCAGGAGAGGAGAGGTATAGTTGAGTGTCGTCAGCGTAAAGGTGGTAGCTGAAGCCGAAGGAGCTGATGAGTTCACCCAGGGAGGAGGTGTATAGAGAGAAGAGTAAGGGTCCCAGAACAGAGCCCTGAGGGAAGGGTGGATGGGGGGGAGAGAGACCCAGAGGTGGTGACAGAGAAGGAACGGTGAGTAAGGTAAGAGGTGAACCAGGACAGGACTGGGCCGGAGAGGCCGAAAGACTGGAGGGTGTGAAGGAGGAGGGGGGTGGTCAACGGTGTCAAAGGCTGCAGAGAGGTCAAGGAGGATGAGAAGGGAGAAGTGGCCCCTGGCTTTTGCAGAGAGGAGGTCATTGGTGACTTTAGCCAGGGCAGTTTCAGTGGAGTGGAGGGGGCGGAAACCAGACTGGAGAGGATCAAGGAGGGAGTATTCAGAAAGGTAGGAGGTGAGACGGCTGCAGACGAGCCTCTCAAGAATTTTGGAGGCAAAAGGGAGAAGAGATATGGGGCGATAGTTCGAGAGAGAAGTGGGGTCGAGATTAGGTTTCTTAAGAATGGGGGATACGAGAGCATGTTTGAAGGAGGAGGGGAAGATGCCAGTGGAGAGGGAGAGATTAAAGAGGTGAGCGAGGTGGGAGCAGGTGGTGGGGGAAAGGGAGCGAAGAAGGTGGGAGGGGATGGGATCCATGGGGCAGGTAGTGGGGGGGGAGGATAAAATGAGAGAGTGGACTTCCTCGCCTGTGGTGGGACGGAAGGAGTGGAGGGGAAGGTGGTTGGGGGGGAGGACAGAAGAGTGGGAGGGGTGGAAGAGAGAGTGGAGGAGGAGATTTCAAGTCGGATGGCCTCGATTTTAGAGGAGAAGAAGGAGGCGAAATCAGAGGCAGTCAGGGAGGAGGGGGTGGGGGGAGGGGAGGGGGCCAGGAGAGTGCTGAAGGTGGCAAAGAGGTGGCGGGGGTTAGAGGACTGGGAAGAGATGAGGGATTTAAAGAAAGATTGTTTAGCGAGTGAGAGGGCAGAGCTGTAGGATGAAAGGATGAATTTAAAGTGGAGGAAGTCAGCCAGGGAGCGGGATTTTCTCCAGTGACGTTCGGCGGAACGGGAGCATTTTTGGAGGAAGCGGGTAAATTTGGAGTGCCAGGGTTGGGGTTTGGAGCAGCGGGGTTGGACGGAGTGGGCAGGGGCGACCGCGTCCAGAGCGGAGGTGAGGGTGTGATTGTAGAGGGAGACCGCCTGGTTGGGGCAGGGGAGAAAGGAGGGTATCGAGAGAGGAGGACAGAGAGGCAGGGTCAAGAGCATCGAGGTTGCGTATGGACAGAGTAGGTTTGGGCAGGGGGGGGGAGCAGGAGAAGAGGAGAGAGAGAAGGAGAGGAGATGGTGGTCGGATAGAGGAAAGGGAGAGATGGAGAAGTCGGAGAGATTACATAGGTAAGAGAAGACAAGATCAAGGGAGTGACCAAGGCAGTGGGTAGAGGAGGAGGTCCATTGGGTGAGACCAAGGGAGGAAGAGAGGGTGAGCAGTTTGCTGGAAGCAGGGTAGGTGGGGTTGTCGATGGGGATATTAAAGTCACCGAGAATGATCGAGGGGAGATCGGAGGAGAGGTAGTGAGGAAGCCAGCTAGCAAAGTTGTCAAGGAAGAGGGAGGTGGGGCCAGGAGGGCGGTAGATGACAGTGACGCGGAGATGGATGGGGTAGAAGAGGCGGATGGAGTGAGCTTCAAAAGAGGAGAAGGAGAGGGAGGGTTCAGGGGGAATGACACGAAAAGTACAGGTGGAGGAGAGGAGGAGGCCAACTCCACCGCCAGGGCGGGCACCAGGCCTGGCGGAGTGGGTGAAGGAGAGGCCACCATAGGAGAGGGCAGCGGGGGAAGTAGTATCAGAATCGGAGAGCCAGGTTTCAGTAACGGCAAGAAGGTTAAAGGAGTTGGATAGAAAGAGGTCGTGGATAGCAGTCAGCTTGTTGCGGACGGATCTGGCATTCCAGAGGGCATAGAAGAAAGGGGGAGAGGAGAGGGGGGAAATGGGGATGAGGTTAGCAAGCTGAGCAGCGCGCGGGGGATGGCGGGGAGAAACGGGAGAGGTAGGGCGGGGGGAGAGTATGGGTATGGAGTGAGAGCGGGGAGGCATAGTAGGGAGAAAGAGTAACAGAACAGTGAGATAGTGGGGACAGTGAAAAACAGGTAAGAACAAAGGCAGGAAGACAATGAAAAGGTGGAAGATAATAACGAATTAGGGCATGGAGGGCATGGAACAACAGTACAGTGAGATAATAAGGACAATGAAGACAGGTAAGAATGATAGCAGAACAGTAAGATAATAAGGACAGCGGATAACAGGTAAGAATAAGCAGGGAGACAATAGCAAGATGGACGACAATAACCAATTAGGGCGTGGAAGGCAAAGAATAATAGAAGGAGAGGTAATAAGGACAATGGAAATAGGCAAGAATAATAACAGGTAAAACTAGTTGCTGGTAAATATAAAATCAGGAAAAACAAGATAAAGGCATATAAATAGTAGAATAATAACAGGTAAAAAGTAGAAACTTGTAAATGTACAATCAGGAAAAACAAAATAATGGCATATAAAATAATGTTTTATATGCAGTTGATGCAGTTAAGCCAGGGATTCAGCAGGAGAAGGGTTAACTGACAAGCCGGGTCGGTACACAGTAGATCAGTTGCTGCAGATAAGCCAGGGATTCAGCAGGAGAAGGGTTAATTGACAAGCCGGGTCGGTACACAGTAGATCAGTTGGTGCAGATAAGCCAGGGATTCAGCAGGAGAAGGGTTAATTGACAAGCCGGGTCGGTACACAGTAGATCAGTTGATGCAGATAAGCCAGGGATTCAGCAGGAGAAGGGTTAATTGACAAGCCGGGTCGGTACACAGTAGATCAGTTGGTGCAGATAAGCCAGGGATTCAGCAGAAGAAGGGTTAACTGACAAGCCGGGTCGGTACACAGTAGATCAGTTGATGCAGATAAGCCAGGGATTCAGCAGGAGAAGGGTTAATTGACAAGCCGGGTCGGTACACAGTAGATCAGTTGGTGCAGATAAGCCAGGGAATCAGCAGGAGAAGGGTTAATTGACAAGCCGGGTCGGTACACAGTAGATCAGTTGATGTAGATAAGCCAGGGATTCAGCAGGAGAAGGGTTAACTGACAAGCCGGGTCGGTACACAATAGATCAGTTGATGCAGATAAGCCAGGGATTCAGCAGGAGAAGGGTTAATTGACAAGCCGGGTCGGTACACAGTAGATCAGTTGATACAGGTAAGCCAGGGACTCAGCAGGAGAAGGGTTAATTGACAAGCCGGGTTGGTACACAGTAGATCAGTTGATGTAGATAAGCCAGGGATTCAGCAGGAGAAGGGTTAACTGAAAAGCCGGGTCGGTACACAGTAGATCAGTTGATGCAGATAAGCCAGGGATTCAGCAGGAGAAGGGTTAACTGACAAGCCAGGTCGGTATACAGTAGATCAGTTGGTGCAGATAAGCCAGGGATTCAGCAGGAGAAGGGTTAATTGACAAGCCGGGTCGGTACACAGTAGATCAGTTGATACAGATAAGCCAGGGACTCAGCAGGAGAAGGGTTAATTGATAAGCTGGGTCGGTACACAGTAGATCAGTTGATGTAGATAAGCCAGGGATTCAGCAGGAGAAGGGTTAACTGACAAGCCGGGTCGGTACACAATAGATCAGTTGGTGCAGATAAGCCAGGGATTCAGCAGGAGAAGGGTTAACTGAAAAGCCGGGTCGGTACACAGTAGATCAGCCGGTGCAGACAAGCCAGGGATTCGGCAGGAGAAGAGTTTATTGACAAGCCGGGTCGGTACACAGTAGATCAGCCGATGCAGACAAACCAGGGACTCAGCAGGAGAAGGGCCAACCGACAAGCCGGGTCGGTACACAGTAGGTCAGTTGATGCAGATAAGCCAGGGATAGATGGCATGGCCCCGTCTCTGGAGCGACGATGACACTCCCCTGTACCCCCACAACAATCTCCCACCGTCTCCACAAGTTTCCAGATGCTCTACAATTGTGGACAGATAATTGTGTGGGAGGAAAGACACAGAGCTGATCTAACGTGCAGCCTTCTCATTGATTATGCCAATAGGATTATTCATAACACCTATACAGTACTGTTGTATTATTCATTGTTGTCTATTCATTGTAATCAGCTGTGCCGTGTTTACATAAGGATTATGCTAATAGGATTATCCATAACACCTATGCAGTACTATTGTATTAATCGTTGTTGTCTATATGTATAGAGACTTTATTGATAATATGAGTCTAGTTTCATTATCCAGCAATAGTAAAATCAAAAGCCCATAATGAGTGGCTCTGCATGGTGGAGTTAGTGCTACTTTCCCTGTAAAGGACCCTGTATAACAAACGCTGATAAACGCGACTATTATGTTAACATATCTATCCTATTACGGAATATAGATGATGTTATAAGTAGCCCCCTAACATTAGCACAGTGATTTATAGGCGAAAAACACTGAAGGTTAGAATGATATTACAAGTTTAACAAGACAGCATTGCACAGAAACGCCTAATGCGCGTTTCGCTAATTGGCTTTATCAAAGGCAAGCCGAAGCAGCCCTTCAGTGTCCTATTTAAAGCGTATAGCCCCGCCTCCAAATGACGTCAGTGTAAGTGACGTTTTGGGGAAACCAGGGGTGGAGTTACTTGATTGGCAGGTATGCATGACAATGTTCTGATAGTGTTGTAATAAACACGCTGTAAATGTACCAACGGTTTGTAGTAACAGAGAATGTATGTTTTTTGAAAGGAGATACCTTCCGAGACAGTTTGATAAGGATACAATAATCTAGATGTAAAGTTATATAGTTGTATGAATAATTTGGAGTAACCAAAAATTAAGATTACATGTTGTCAAATATAATAAACTGTATATTTATAAACGTTATTTTGGATACAATATTAATATACATTTGGCTGAAAATATGAATCCTTATTTCATTAAGAGAGATACATTATTGATTATAGGATTATAAAAGGTGTCATTCTTAAAAGGTAAGTATAGATTATTCAGATAATCAAAATAAGTCTGGTATGTTGTAAACATTAATAAAGCAAATTTATTTTCCCTAACAAACTGTACTGTGAGTGAATTATTTTTATTTTAAGTTAAGAGGGATAAGTAATAATAATCATTATCCCATTATGTGAGAAAAATAGTAAATAAATTAAATGTGTTACATTAAGTGTTTCACCTCACATTTAATTTCAAAAATCTCCTTTCAAAAAACATACATTCTCTGTTACTACAAACCGTTGGTACATTTACAGCGTGTTTATTACAACACTATCAGAACATTGTCATGCATACCTGCCAATCAAGTAACTCCACCCCTGGTTTCCCCAAAACGTCACTTACACTGACGTCATTTGGAGGCGGGGCTATACGCTTTAAATAGGACACTGAAGGGCTGCTTCGGCTTGCCTTTGATAAAGCCAATTAGCGAAACGCGCGTTAGGCGTTTCTGTGCAATGCTGTCTTGTTAAACTTGTAATATCATTCTAACCTTCAGTGTTTTTCGCCTATAAATCACTGTGCTAATGTTAGGGGGCTACTTATAACATCATCTATATTCCGTAATAGGATAGATATGTTAACATAATAGTCGCGTTTATCAGCGTTTGTTATACAGGGTCCTTTACAGGGAAAGTAGCACTAACTCCACCATGCAGAGCCACTCATTATGGGCTTTTGATTTTACTATTGCTGGATAATGAAACTAGACTCATATTATCAATAAAGTCTCTATACATATAGACAACAACGATTAATACAATAGTACTGCATAGGTGTTATGGATAATCCTATTAGCATAATCCTTATGTAAACACGGCACAGCTGATTACAATGAATAGACAACAATGAATAATACAACAGTACTGTATAGATGTTATGGATAATCCTATTGGCATAATCTTTATGTAAACACGGCACAGCTGATTATAGGAAACTGTATATCTTGACCTGTCCTTTCAACTCTATCTAGAGTGACTACGCGTATAAACGCGGTCTTTATATTGTTACATATTACTAAAAGGATTATACTCTTATCACTGTAAGGTTTAGACTACAGGTATTTTGACTTATACTATATAGGGTATTTCACCCACAATTAATATTACAGACAGCAACACAGAATAGCAGGTAACACTGCTTATTAACAGTATCCTCAATTCTGGTCACTATTACTCATTTACATTTTTTAATATTTTCGCTAATTTTGTGATTTGTCATTAACCCCAAATAATACATGGGGAACTCTAGTATTTTAATGAATACCAATAAAGTTATGTTTTATATATATATGAATTTTTCTCAATCTGATAGTCTACATTTAACAATTTAAACCCTTTGAGTGCCCCTCTATACATATTTTCTCTTTTTCTTCCTTTTTTTGGTTCCAAGAATTGCAAGGCTGATGCATTATCCAGATCATTTGATAATATGGATTCCCTGGCCTCCTCAGACAACAAAACCATTCTGAACCCTAGTTGTGGCTATTTCCAACTCCTCATCTGTCTCTCCTCCTCCTGGACGCTCCTTCGTAGAACCGTATCTCCGCCCTAAATTACTGTGCTGAGCACACAAATCTAAATTTGCAGGTCATGCCAGCTACAAGAGGACGAAGGAATTCCTTTCCAGATACTACTGGTGGCCTTCTCTGGGTTATGACGTTCGTAAGTTCGTGTCAGCATGCTGTATATGTGCGCGCCATAAGACACCTAGACAAAGTCCCTCTGGTCTTCTACTTCCTCTTCCCATTCCCGACTCTCCCTGGATCAGCATCACGATGGATTTCATCACTGATCTCCCTCGGAGTCACGACTACAATACCATCTGGGTCGTGGTAGATCGCTTCTCCAAAATGTCTCACTTCATCCCATGTAAAGGCCTTCCTTTAGCCCCTAAGCTCTCAAATCTGTTTCTAAAAAATATATTCCGTCTCCACGGGTGTCCCCGAGAGATCATCTCCGATCGGGGAGTACAGTTTGTAGCTAAGTTCTGGAGAGCCTTCTGCACCAAGATTGTGCTGTAGCAGCGAGTTGTAAACACATCACTGTTACACTGCCTGTTAAAAAGGTAAGGAATAGATGAAAGTTAAAAAACAAAAAAAGCGTGTGGTCTCCCCTCTATTCCTGCTTAACCCTAGTGCTGCCTGACTACTGCTGGTTCCATGAAAATCGGGGGAAACATTTTGCAAGGGGTCCCCCCCGATTTTCACTTAACCTGCACTAGGCAAACCAGCCGGGGTTGGCGGCACTATAGCAGTGGGACACGCAGCCGGGGTCCCCCTGCCATAATGACTAACCAACCCCAGACTGTTTAGCCCTGGGATGGATTTCCTAGGGAGTGGGGTCTGCCAAAAAAAACGAGCACCCCCCTTCCCCCTAGAGACAAGTCCCAGCCAGCCAGGTTGCCCAAAATAGTGTGGCCATGTTGCTGCTTGTATAACTACAAGCACCAGCATACCCACGGCAGCCAGGGCATGTTGGCACTTGGAGAACCACAAGTGCCAACATGCCCTGACATCCATGGCTGGCTGGGACCTGTAGTTCCACAAAATAAAATGTTTAAAAAACCACAACACCACTAAAATTTAATAAAAATGAAAAAACCACAATAAACACAGTAAACACCCTCGTTTACACCATATATTTTTATTAAAAATAATAAATCCCCTAATACTCACCAGTGAAGACTTCTTTCTGTCACAAATGTCCCGAACACATCACTGTTACACTGCCTGTCATACAGGCAGTGTAGCAGTGATGTGTTTACAACTCGCTGCTACAACACAAGAGAGTTAGCTAAACATGGGAGTGTTTACATCGCAGCAAATTGCCAGAGATGACCAGCGATTTTGAAGATCAAGGTCAAAAATTGTAGATCCAAAAGTCCGGCTTGCCCCAGTCCCCGAGTATTTATACCTTCCAAATGTCCAGGCTTGAGAAAGTCACAAAACAATTTGTATATCCAAATGTCCAGGCTTGCCCCAGTCCCCAAGTATTTTATACTTCCAATGTTCTGGCTTGTAATCTCTTCTTTGCTTCGCCCTGGAGGGGCCCCTTGTTTATAGTAGTCTTCATTTCTTCGGCCAGGAGGGGCCCCATATTTATACATCCACGAATCTGTGTTCTTGATTGCAGGAAAATAAAAAATGACAGGAGCCGCCACAAACAGCTCCTAGCAAGCTCCGTTACGCAATGAGCGTTGCTCATACGCAAACTCTATTTACAGTATTGGGTCATTTTCCCACGCTAGTATTTGCTGTATGTTTGCTTACTTGATTAACTGTTGCTGACCTCCTGTCTGTTCCTCATATACTCTGCCCAATATCCATCTTGGCTTGTATCTGGTCTATCACTGCTCTCTGCCCGCCTCGATATTTCGGTTCGCCTACGGTTATTCTTACACTCTTCCTGCCCTTGGCAATTTACATCGATACTGGTTTACCCGCTGTATATTGTGTGGGGTGTTGTTCTCCCAGTCTCTATACATCTTTGCTACCTGGTACATGTGATAAACTCACTACTTTTTGTTTAAGTCCTGGGGCATCTGAGTACCTGTGAGAACCTCTCTATCTACAGGAACAGAGGCTTGCTATAGGTGAAGATCTCTCTAGTTCTGTTCTAAAAGTTTGTCAAGGTATCAGTGAGAACCGCAAAAGGGTCGTGGGCAAAGGCATGAGTAGATGTGAATAGTAGGTCACAGTGGCACAAATAAGACCTATGGATAAGATGGGCAACATAAGGGGCTGTAGTGATGGTATTAATGGTTTAGAAAAGAGCCTAAATCAAAGTCAATATTAAGACCCTTTGGGCATAAGGTCCCAAGGTTGTAAATCCATCAGGCTTCTTCTTGCGAGAGAAGTGCTGTTTAATCGCCCCTCTGCAATCCTTTGACTTAGCTTGTACATCACTACCACTCCTCTCAGGACTAAGAAGCTTGGCCGGATTTGGTGTGTCTCTGATAGCTACCCCATCCAGGTGACTCTTTCATGGGAGCTACCAGCACAATGACACACACATTTCCCATCTATTCAACAATTTCATTTTATACCACATCCGACCAAGCCACTTAGTCCTGAGAGTGATGGTCAAAGGTGAAGTCAAAGGATTGTAGAAAGTAGAATAGTGATGTACAGGCCAACAAAACAAGTCTTCTTCAAATCACAATCTGAGAGATCCAAAACAAAACTTTGCTCCTGCAAAGGTTTGGTTAAACTGAGAGACTTTATAAAGGCTACAAACAGATGAATTGTTCTCATTGATTTGAACTTTTCACTAAAGGGCTTATTGCAGAGTAGGGAACGCTGTGCAGTAGTCCAGATGAGGTGACTAGCTAGATTGCTGTCATCATCATCATTTATTTATATAGCGCCAACATATTCCGTAGCGCTTTACAATTGGGGACAAACATAATAAACTAATAAACAAACTGGGTAAAACAGACAAAGAGGTGAGAAGGCCCTGCTCGCAAGCTTACAATCTATGGGACAATGGGAGATTGACACATAAGGTTAAGTCTACATTTTGCATTTCAGCCCAGCCAGACTACAAAGGTAAAAGTGACTCATAAGCTAAATGATCCTGTCACACAACAATGGTGATCAAGGGGTAGTTGTATAACAGGTGGTAATAGGGTAATGAAGTGAGGTTACGAGGGTGGTTGAGGAATATTATAAGCTTCCCTGAAGAGGTGGGTTATCAGAGAATGCTTGAAAGTTTGTAGACCAGAGGAGAGTCTTATTGTGCGAGGGAGAGAATTCCATAGAGTGGGTGCAGCCCGAGAAAAGTCCTATAACCGGGATTGGGAGGATGTAATGAGGGTGGATGAGAGACGCATATCTTGTGCAGAACAGAGTTGCCAAGTTGGAAGATATTTTGAGACAGGAGAGGAGATTTAAGTTGGTGCAGCTTTGTTGATGGCCTTGTAGGTTAGTAAAAGTATTTTATATTGGATTCGTTAGAAAACAGGCAGCTAGTGTAGAGAAATACAGAGTGATTCAACAGAGGAATAGCGATTTGCAAGGAAAATCAATCTTGCAGCAGCGTGCAAAATAGATTGTAGGGGTTTGAGTCTGTTTTTGGAAGACCAGTAAGGAGGGAATTGCAATAGTCAATGCGGGAGATAAGTGCATGAATTAAGGTTTTTGCAGTGTCTTGCGTGAGATATGTGAGAATTCTGGAAATGTTTTTTAGATGTATGTAACATGATTTAGATATAGAGTCAATGTGGGGAACAAAAGATAGGTGTGAGTCAAGGATTACACCTAGGCAGCAAGCTTATGGGGTGGGATTTATGGTCATGTTATCAACAGAGATAGAAATGTCAGGTATGCTCTTGATGGTGGGTGGGAATATTATTAACTCTGTTTTAGAAAGATTAAGTTTGAGTTGGCGACAGGACATTCAAGATGATATGGCAGAAAGACAGTCAGTTACACGGGACAACACAGATGTCGAGAGATCCGGAGAGGATAGATAAATTTGGGTATCATCCGCATAGAGATGATACTGAAATCCAAAGTAACTTATTAGATTTCCAAGAGAAGCAGTATAGATAGAGAACAGCAGAGGACCTAGCACTGAGCCTTGCGGTACTCCAACTGATAAAGGAAGCGGAGTAGAGGTGGCCCCAGAGAAATTAACAGTGAAAGAGCGATTAGAAAGGTAGAATGAGGACCAAGATAGAACAGTGTCTTGAAGCCCTAGGGATTGCAGCGTTTGTATGAGAAGAGAGTGGTCATTTGTGTCAAATGCAGCCGAGAGATCCAGGAGATTTAGGAGAGAGTAATGGCGTTTAGTTTTAGCAGTGATCAGATCATTGACAATCTTAGTCAATGCAGTCTCTATGGAGTGTTGAAAACGAAATCCAGACTGAAGAAGATCCAACAGGTTGTTTGCGTAAAGGAAGTGTGTGAGGCGAGTGTAGGCAAGTGTCTCTAGAAGCTTGGAGGGGCACGGGAGCTGAGGGGCACGGGAGCTGAGAGATGGGACGGTAATTTGAGAGAGAGTTTGGGTCGGAATCTTGTTTTTTTAGAATAGGAGTAATCACTGCGTGCTTGTATAGTGATGGAAAGATGCCAGTAGAGATTACAGATTTTAGTTAGAGGTGAAATGAGCACAGGAGACAGGGATCTACCAATTTGTGAGGGAATAGGATCAAGAGGACAGGTGGTAGAGTAGGAAGATAAGAAGAGAGTAGAAATTTTCTCTTCATTTGTGTGGTCAAATGAAGAGAGGGTGGCAGAGGGTAGTGGGAAGGAATTGAGCTGATTGCTTGTCGAGAAAGAGGATACCATTTCTAGTCTGATCTTGTCAATCTTGTCCTTGAAGTAGGAAGCAAGATCCTGAGCACTGATAGTAGATGGAGGGTTCGGGGTGGGAGGATTGAGAAGATATTTAAATGTATTGAAAAGGCATTTGGGGTTAGAAGCCTGAGCATAGATAAGAGATTGGAAGTATGTTTGTTTTGCATTGTCCAGAGCATTTCGATAGGAGTGGTAGACAGAATTATATGTGAAGAAGTCATTAGAGGTGCGAGATTTACGCCAGTGACGTTCTGCTTTACGGGACAGTTTTTAAAGATTTCGTGTTGCTTTAGTGTTGACATCGAAGTCGACGTGTAGTATGTAGTGTCGCTGGAGCCACTTGATCAAGGGCCGTTTCTAAGGTTTGGTGAAAATGGGGTACTGCCATCTCAGGGGATGAGAATGTAGAGATAGGGCAGAGAAGGTGTTGGAGAGAGGTGGAAAATTGTTGAAGATTAATTGAATTAAGATTCCTGTGGGTATGAAGAGGCTTGGTAGAGTTAGACAGTAGAGAGGTTAGAGCAGTGGGGTTGATTGTGTACCTGATAAAGTGATGATCCGAGAGGGGGAAGGGTGTGGTTAAGAAAATTAGAAACTGAGCATAGTCTTGAGAAAACAATATCAAGGCAGTGGCCATCCTGATGATTAGATGATTCAATCCACTGGGAGAGGTCAAGTGAGGAGGTTAGAGAGAGTAGTTTGGAAGCATCTTTGGAAGGTGTGTTATCAATGGGGATGTTGAAATCACCCATGATGATGGTGGGGATGTCTGAAGATAAGAAGTGAGGGAGCCATGCAGAGAAATCGTCAATAAATTGTTGGTGTGCTCCAGGGGGATGAAATATCACAGCAACACGTAGAGAAAATGGATTAAAAATGCACAGAGAGTATAAGGTGGCATTATATGCAGATGATATGCTGCTGTTCCTTTCAGATCACGACACTTCCCTAAAACATTTGCTGCGGGTGGTTGATGAATTTGTTTTTTTTTCCGGCCTAAAAATTAATTGGGATAAATCTAGCGTGTTCCCTCTGGGATGGGAGTGTCCCGTGACAATGCTAGAAGGCTTGCAGTTAAAATGGGCATTGAAATTCAAATACTTGGGAATATGGATCTCTAATACCCCCACTGAATATGTAGAACTTAATTTGTGGCCCCAGATCAAATACATTAAAGAAAAAACTCATGTATGGAAGAAGCTCCCATTTCTGTCTCCGGTAGGATAAATTTAATTAAGATGAAGGTGCAGCCAAAGTTTTTGTATATACTCCAGCAGTCACCTGTATATATTCCACCCTCCATTTTCCGATGCATTGATAGCTATTTGATTTCATTGGTTTGGGGAGGGGGAAGGGCTAAGGTCAAGCTCAGCTCGCTGTATAGATCCAGATCTTCTGGTGGATTTGCACTTCCTAACTTGAAACTATATTATTTTGCCTCTCAGTTGGTCCACCTTAGGGCATGGGTTTCGGACCCCGATTACCATGAGCTACATTGGGTGTTGGTACACCAATTTAATTCTAATCACACTCCCTTACAGTCACTGTTGGCGGGGCGGCTTGGTATGCGGGCTCCTCCACTCCTGATTCAGGCAGTTAAGATTTGGACAATCTGTAATAAAGTAATGAAACAAACTGACATTGATCCATGTACTCCTATCTGGGGGGCAAAGAAATTTGAGAAGTTGAATACAGTGAAGAGGGCCAGGGAGTGGTCTCGGTTGGGTGTGGTGTCGGTAGGTCAACTTTATGACACAAATGTACTTAAATCCTTCGAACAGTTGGTTGGGGAATTCTCTGTACCCAGAACAATGTTTTATTCTTACCTTCAATTACGACACGCCCTAAACACACAATTTAAAGGGAAGACATTGGTGTTTGGGGTGGCTCCACTGAGAAAACAACTACAGGCCTTGGGTTATAGAGGTCTGATCTCTCGAATGTATTCATGTCTTCTGTATGAATCCACTGCAGATGATTTGGATGGTTTGAGGAATCAGTGGGAAATAGATATTGGCCCTTTATCAGACAATGAGTGGGGAATAGTTACAGACAGTACTAAAGGTTATACTTCATCATTAAAATTTCAACAAATACAGGTGTTTATCTTACACAGGGCCTATTTTACCCCTATTAGATTGGCAAAATTTCGCCCGGATGTTACCCCTAACTGTCCGAAATGCAATTCGATCAATGCTAACTTATGGCACCTTCTATGGGATTGTTCATGTATACGAATCTTCTGGCGAAGGATCAGGAGATGTTTTCAGGTTACTGGAATTGAAGTGTCTCTTAGTTCACCGGCCACTTGTCTCTTTGGGCTCCATTTGAAGGGGAAAGTTAATAAACTGACAAAAATGTACATTTCACAGTTATTGATGTTGGCTAAGGTCTGTATAGCGAGGCTGTGGTTGGCCCCGACGAGTCCCACGGTTAAAAATTGGAATGCATTGGTTAATACCACCATAAGGCATGAGAGATTTGTTTATACTAGCAGACAGGCTCTGAAGGAATTTGAGAATATATGGTACAGATGGTTAGAGTCTCCATTCTATCCTGTGTCATCATGGCTCCCGCAGTTCTTATAATAAGTATCTGAGTCCATGTAATAAACCCTGCATGTGTAACATACTTATGTATGAGCATTTACGATGTATGATCCTGAATGAATATAGCACATTTATTATTATTATGCTTTATTGTAATCTTGTAAATTCCGTCATTTAATTCTGTTATGTATGCGATTGTTTTTCTTTTCTTTTTGTTGTTTGATATGTTTATATCTTACAAAATTTCAATAAAAATACTGGATTTAAACAAAAAAAAAATGTGAATGGCATGTACTTCAAAAGGTGTGAACCTGAGTGATGGGACATTTGGTAGAACTGTGAACGTGCACTCTGGGGAGAGAAGTAGTCCAACCTCACCTCCTTGTCTGCCTTCTGGTCTGGAGGTGTGGGTGAGATGGAGGCCACCATGTGAAAGGGCTGCAGGTGAGACAGTGTCTAATTGCGTGAGCCATGTTTCTGTTATTGCCAGAAGATTTAGGTTTTTTGAGAGGAAGAGATCATGTGTTTAAAAGAACGCACATCTCATGATTCAGTAGCATCAATTACTTGAATAATATTTTTCTGTATGAGTTTAACAGACCTTTGCATTATATTCAAGGGACTTTACCTAGTGTTCTTTACAACACTGCTTCAGCTCATTGTTAATTGATGGCATTGGTTTATACACAGCTCTCATAATCTCAATGGGGTTAGGGACTGGACTTGGCTTGGCCAATCCAAAACTTTGGGTACAGTAACGCGGCCCGCACACTATTATTACCATTACTATTGCTCTGAGAGCTGCGATCAGAAATCTGCGTTAAAATTACCGTACTATTGGTAATAGTGCACGGGTCGCGTTACTTTCACAAGTAACACAGACAATTGAATTCCCCCCAATGATTGCAAGGTATCCAGGTCCTGTGGCTGTACAACAAACCCCGGATTATCACCTCTCCACCACCTTTCTTGATGATTGGTATGAAAATCTTCTGATGTGCTGTATTTGGTATTCATCAAAAATGGCGTTGTACCTTAAGACAAACAAACAAAACCACATTGGTCTGTTCAGAGCAGTCTTCTGTTTCGTTCAGAGGCAACTTTGCAAGCCTAAGCTGCACTGTGTAATTTCTTCTTTTCTCCTGGCAACATTTCCATAAAAGCCATACTTTTATGAAACCTCTTATTCTTGTGGTAGAATCATGAACTTTAGCATTTAACATGATGATAGAAGCCTGTAGATGCCTGGGTCCTTATTTAGAGCATCATACGCTTTTACCTTTGGTTTAAATGGTAACTGTCTTCATTGTTCTTCATTTGTGAATAATCTTTCTCACTGTAGAATTATGAAATTGTTTGAAGGTGGCATTATCTTCCTTATTGATATGGATGCTGTAAGGGTATTTACTTTTTTCTCATATGGCTTTTTCATGTTGGCTAATTTTTGTTGAGAAAATAGTGACACATCTGTCGATTATTTTTCACATGAGGTTAGATTCATACAATTTTAGGACTTAGAAAGGGCTAGATTATAATTATGTCTTGCTATATTAAAGCAGCTTTCAAAGAGGGTGTACTTTTTGTACCCATGACTGTAGATCTTAAAATATTGGTAGCAATTCAGAGCTGGCTAACATGATTTCATGGCAACCTGCTATTTAGAATCACCATCAAACTTAGTAATTAAATGCAGTCTACTTTTAATATATGCTTTTAGTAAATAATTGGTTATAAAGAGAAAAAAGCACGATTCCCTCTATACTAAATCCAAACCAACTTAAGCATTGAAAATAATTGAGAATTTGGTGTCTGGTTGCTTGGATAATCAATAAGGCCTCCACTGTTGCCAATTACTCAAACCCCATTATTCCCTGTGTAACATTAAGTGACTTTTAATCTTAGGATCCAACACTATGGTGAGTCTCTGTGAAGCTGGTTACTATTAGCAGAGGGTGTCCCCTGATGAAACTGACAAGAGCTCAGGCTAGACAGACCTGAGGTCTTTGTTTGTTGTTTTTTTTGGAAAATAGAAGGTGAACAATCATTAACATTTTCTCCAAAAGCTGGTAACTCAGCAATCTCTGTAGGATACTTATTTCATAGAGAAAGAGTGCAGTAAACCCACATTTCTCAATAGACCTATTTCTGAGTGTTAAGGCTAACCACCACAAAGGTGAGCTTTTAGAACAGGTAGTAACAAGGTCTTCACCTTTAGCAGCCGCCTTTCCTGTAGAGCTTTATGTGCTCACAGGTACCTGGATGCCCAGAGGTCTTAAGTTCAATGTAATATAAGCTCATCTATGATGGACGTAGCGCAGATGGAACCAGAGGCAGTAACCCAGATTGGAGCGGGTGGTCAGTGGCATGCCAGGGTCAGGGATCCATAGCAGGCAGAGGAATTCGGTATTCAAGCAGAGGTCAGGGCCACAAGCGAAAAAGCGAAATCCAGTAAACAGGCAAAGGTCAGGGCAACAGGCAAACAGGCAAGGTCCAAAGTACAGGCAAGGGTCACAACAGGAGGTCATTCAAAGTCAGGAGACAAAACAGCAGGTCAGCAACAACAGAGACTGAGAACACTATAACCGGCAGGGAGGCTAAATCCTCCCTGCCTTAAATACAGACAGCAGTCAATCAGAGCCCTGTCTGAAAAGTACCCCCAGGGGCTGCCTAATTAAATATATAAAAAAGAAAAACAGAGAGTTGCGCAGAAGTACCTAATAGGATTTTAATAATAAAAATCTCAGAAAACTGTACAAGAAACATATATCGCATACAAAAAGCCACAAACTTGTGATATGGCATATATTGTGTATGCACTAGCTCTGCTAAAATAAGATAAAGATTCCAGTAAATCTCAATAAAAAACGGATCACAAAACCTCATAAACATGCATATGCATACATATATTGTGATATAACCCAATGTACCTATCTATCACCAGCTGGTAAATGTAATTAGAATGTCCAAACCTCTAGATCCTGCAGGATATGAAAAAAAACAGAGAAAATTTCTCTTCAGATGGTTAAATAAAAAGAAATATAAAAATAAAGATAAATTGTTACATGTATATGCAGAAATTTTCCTTTTTGGAGTTTTGATCTTCAAAAACTGTCCTTGTAAGGATCAAATATAGATGCTATCCAGTAAGCAAACAAATAGAGATAATTGGATAATATTGATAATCATCAAATTGAAGACTCTTGCCGCAGTCTTGGCTAGAATACAATTATGATCCTGTATGTAGAACCACACTGTGGGGTAAATGTATCAAGCTGAGAGTTTTCTGGCGGGTTTGAAAAACCAATCAGATTCTAGCTATCATTTATTTAGTACAGGTATTCCTCACTTAACGACCGAGTTCCGTTCCAACGACTAGGTCGTTAAGCGAATTGGTCGCTAAGTGAGTACAGTACTGTAATATACACCTACATGTATTGTAATCATTTATATTGATTCTGAATAAAGAAATGGACAAAAGAAAATTGTATTTTGAAGTTTGCTTTACTTTGCATAACAAAGAAGAAACATTGGTACAGTAAAGCTGTACAAACAGCAACAATTACAGTACAGTACTGTATAACAAAGAGGGCCCAGGGAGATCACAGCAAGGATATCTAAGGACCTGTAGATGTATGAGTGGAGGTCCTAGGTGTAGGTTTCGGGAAATATTTTTTTAGTGTGGTTTGTTTAGTAATTTTTTTCTTTTCTTCATAAATTTCACGATAGCATAGTAAAACATTATTTATTTTCCGCTCCACTTTCATGAACCGTTCCACATTTGGGTCCATAGCCTCTAGTTGTAACATAGCCGCATTCACTTTTGAAAACACACCAGCTAACTTTTTTAAAGTGAACTTCTTGCGGGTGGTTGATGAATTTGGTTTTTTTTCCGGCCTAAAAATTAATTGGGATAAATCTAGCGTGTTCCCTCTGGGATGGGAGTGTCCCGTGACAATGCTAGAAGGCTTGCAGTTAAAATGGGCATTGAAATTCAAATACTTGGGAATATGGATCTCTAATACCCCCGCTGAATATGTAGAACTTAATTTGTGGCCCCAGATCAAATACATTAAAGAAAAAACTCATGTATGGAAGAAGCTCCCATTTCTGTCTCCGGTAGGATAAATTTAATTAAGATGAAGGTGCAGCCAAAGTTTTTGTATATACTCCAGCAGTCACCTGTATATATTCCACCCTCCATTTTCCGATGCATTGATAGCTATTTGATTTCATTGGTTTGGGGAGGGGGAAGGGCTAAGGTCAAGCTCAGCTCGCTGTATAGATCCAGATCTTCTGGTGGATTTGCACTTCCTAACTTGAAACTATATTATTTTGCCTCTCAGTTGGTCCACCTTAGCGCATGGGTTTCGGACCCCGATTACCATGAGCTACATTGGGTGTTGGTACACCAATTTAATTCTAATCACACTCCCTTACAGTCACTGTTGGCGGGGCGGCTTGGTATGCGGGCTCCTCCACTCCTGATTCAGGCAGTTAAGATTTGGACAATCTGTAATAAAGTAATGAAACAAACTGACATTGATCCATGTACTCCTATCTGGGGGGCAAAGAAATTTGAGAAGTTGATTACAGTGAAGAGGGCCAGGGAGTGGTCTCGGTTGGGTGTGGTGTCGGTAGGTCAACTTTATGACACAAATGTACTTAAATCCTTCGAACAGTTGGTTGGGGAATTCTCTGTACCTAGAACAATGTTTTATTCTTACCTTCAATTACGACACGCCCTAAACACACAATTTAAAGGGAAGACATTGGTGTTTGGGGTGGCTCCACTGAGAAAACAACTACAGGCCTTGGGTTATAGAGGTCTGATCTCTCGAATGTATTCATGTCTTCTGTATGAATCCACTGCAGATGATTTGGATGGTTTGAGGAATCAGTGGGAAATAGATATTGGCCCTTTATCAGACAATGAGTGGGGAATAGTTACAGACAGTACTAAAAGTTATACTTCATCATTAAAATTTCAACAAATACAGGTGTTTATCTTACACAGGGCCTATTTTACCCCTATTAGATTGGCCAAATTTCGCCCGGATGTTACCCCTAACTGTCCGAAATGCAATTCGATCAATGCTAACTTTTGGCACCTTCTATCATTTATTTAGTACAGGTATTCCTCACTTAACGACCGAGTTCCATTCCAACGACTAGGTCGTTAAGCGAATTGGTCGCTAAGTGAGTACAGTACTGTAATATACACCTACATGTATTGTAATCATTTATATTGATTCTGAATAAAGAAATGGACAAAAGAAAATTATATTTTGAAGTTTGCTTTACTTTGCATAACTGCATAACATAAAAGAAACATTGGTACAGTAAAGCTGTACAAACAGCAACAATTACAGTACAGTACTGTATAACAAAGAGGGCCCAGGGAGATCACAGCAAGGATATCTAAGGACCTGTAGATGTATGAGTGGAGGTCCTAGGTGTAGGTTTCGGGAAGTATTTTTTTAGTGTGGTTTGTTTAGTAATTTTTTTCTTTTCTTCATAAATTTCACGATAGCATAGTAAAACATTATTTATTTTCCGCTCCACTTTCATGAACCGTTCCACATTTGGGTCCATAGCCTCTAGTTGTAACATAGCCGCATTCACTTTTGAAAACACACCAGCTAACTTTTTTAAAGTGAACTTCTTTTGTACTTCTTCCATTTTTTCCTCTTCGTCATCATTTTCCAAGTGTTGCTGAGCTTCTAACTCCATTAAGTCTTCGTTGCTCAGCTCTCCCTCAACATATTCCACTAGTTCTTCAATATCTTCTACTTCAACCTCTAAATTAAGATTGCTAGCTAGTTGCACAGATGTTTGATTTATGACATCGACCTGTGTGTCTACATCAAATACTTCAAAATTGTTTGCAAATCTTTTTAGGCATTTTTTCCATATGCCTTGCATACATTTTTCTGACACTTCCTTCCAAGATGAATCAACATTCTGTATGCAGTGATAAATATTGTACGACTTCCAAAAATCTCGAAGGGTTACCTCATTACTTTCAGTTTCTGCTACAGCTTTGGAAAAAGTTGTGCGCAAATAAAGCGCTTTGAACGTGGCTATAGCCCCCTGATCCATTGGCTGAAGAATGGTAGTTGTGTTTTTAGGCAGATACACCACCTTTACATCCGGGTGTAGATCATCAAGATGTTGTGGATGGCCTGGGGCATTATCAAGGAGGAGCATAATTTTAAAGACAACTCCCTTCCCCTGACAATATTGCTTGACTTGGGGTATGAAGCAGTTGAGGAACCAATCCTCAAACAAAGCTTGTGTCATCCATGCCTTCTTATTTGAACGGTAGTAAACGGGCAATGTGTGCTTATTAATCTGCTTAAATGCACGTGGGTTCTCTGAGCGATAGATGAGGAAAGGCTTTAACTTGAACCCGGCGATATTTCCTCCCAACAACAGGGTGATCCTATCTTTAAAAGCCTTGAAACCGGGCATTGTCTTTGCTTCCTTGTGAATGTAAGACCTTTCCGGCATTTTTTTCCAAAAAAGTCCGGTTTCATCCACATTAAATATCTGTTCCATACAGTAGCCACCTTTCTCAATGATTTCATCAAATTTGTGAACAAATTTTTTAGCTGCTTCAAAGTCAGCGCTTGCTGCCTCACCACAGGTACTCCGATTATGCAAATTGAATCTTCGACAAAACCGTTGAAACCATTCATGGCTTGCCATAAATGTTTCTGTTGATTCCTCCTCTCCTTCACGCTCCTTCAAAGTATCAAAGATACTGCGTGCCTTAGCTTGAATTATGAAAAGGCTCATTGGCATTCTTTTTTGTAGCTGGTCGTCAAACCAGATTGCCAGTAACTTCTCCATTTCATGAATGAGGCCTTTCCGCTGCCTTGTTATGATGACTTTAAATCCCGTTGAGGCTTTCACTGCCTCTTTCACTCTATCTTTGTCCTTCAGAATTGTTGAAATGGTCGAATGTGCCAGCTCCAAATCTTCTGCTATCACTTTCACTTTTTTACCAGCTTCATAGTCTTTAATAATCTTCATTTTCATCTCAAGGTCAATACCCTTTCTTTTTTTGGACATTTTTTATCTATGGGTGCACACAAGGGTTCAAATTTAGAAACCAAATACTGTATGTACAGCTGTATGTTGTATGTACTAATTGAGTGTGAATGAGAGCTAACTTACACATGCACATACACATGCTTTAATAGCAAGGACATGTATGGCAAATTATTGCAAGTCTTGTTTGGGGGACCCCAAAAGAGGCACTACATAATGGGGATATGGGGCACTCGTATAAATAGTGTCCTATGTATATGGTTACTAAAATAATAAAAATTCTTTTCATTTTAAAATAGTTTCAGCAGCTTAGTTAATTGATGAAAATACTGTACAGTACTGTATACATATGCATGGCAATAAAAAATCAGCATATGCAGTTTTATATTCCTCCCTTTAGTAAAAAGATATTATGTTTAGTTAATGTTCTTGCAGTATTACTTCTGAACCAAGTGCTTTCAAGTACTGTAGAGCTATCTTACCGCACAATGGAGACTGCAAGGGTATCAGGTGCGTCTTGTCTTGTCTTCTTCAGCTCAGAAAGAAACTATGCGTGTACTAAGGGCGTGGTTACTTCCCGTCGCAAGGGCACAGGTCATTAATTTCCCCTATTGCTGAGCGGCGGAGCCGGACGTAACAACGGGTCGTAAGTCCGAATGGTCGCAAAATAGGTCGGTCGTTAAGTGAGGAATACCTGTACATTCTACAAAATGATAGCTAGAATCCGATTGGTTGCTATAGGCAACTTCTCTACTTTTCAAATCCGCCGGAAAACTCTCAGCTTGATACATTTACCCCTGTGTGTGTAAAGTATCCAACAGAGGCACAGCGGCTATTAAAAATCAAATGCAACATACCTCCGGGAATAGCAACAGTTCCGTGATTGTGGATCAAATATAGATGATATCCGGTAAGTAGACAAATAAAAATGATTGAATAGTATGGGTTATCAATGAGATAAAGTCTATTGCCGCAGGCGCGGCTAAAATACAATTACGATCCTGTATACAGAACCACACTATGTGTGTAAAACATCCAACAGAGGCACAGCTTCTTACTGCTTCAGCGGCTATGGAGAATCAAATAACCACATACCTCTGGGAATAGCGTCGGTTCCATAATTAGGATCAGCTGATGACGAGTGCCTGTCAGCAATAACAAAGGTAAGAGCACCTTACCAGAAAGCGGGTCCAGATAGAAAACAGTTCCTTCGGTGCGCACCATAAATCCGGGTCTGGACAAATAACATGTGTGTGGATAGTTGGTTCCACTGATGATAAAATTTCAGGCTCAAAAATAGCATTCAGATTACTCAGGCACTCAGAATGTGGCAGGCAACATAAAACAAGGCGACGCGTTTCGTCTGATACACAGACTTTTTAAAAAAAAAAAGTCTGTCTATCAGACGAAACGAAAAAAAAGTCTGTCTATCAGAAGAAACGAGTCGCCTTGTTTTATGTTGCCTGCCACATTCTGAGTGCGCTAATCCGAGCCCACCCGAACAGTGCGGATCCGATGGGAACCGAGCACTGTTCGGGTACTTCCGGCGGCGAAATGAATCGAAAACGAGGCTATGACATCCAAGTCTCGCGTCGGATCTCGCGAGACTCGGATGTCATAAATTCCCTGCTCGCGGCCGCCATCTTCATTCGGGGTCAGATCACTGAAGAGGGAGGTTGTAGTTTGGGAGCCCCTGTCACTCTGTCCTGCTTATTGAAGTGGTTACTTAGTCCTGTGCACTGTCCTGCTGATCAGTTTAGTGGTGCTTTGTCCAGTGCTCTGTCCTGCTGATCAGTTTAGGGGTGCTTTGTCCAGTGCTCTGTCCTGCTGAGTCCAGTTGTGCTTTGCCCAGTGCTCTGTTCTGCTGAGTCCAGTGGTGCTGCCTGTGTCCTGTGCTCTGTTCTGCTAAGGCCATTGTTATTTTAAAATTATTAAAAAAATGGAAAAAAAATTATACAAAAAAAAAATTATACAAAAATAATTTTACAAAAATTATTTGAAAAGTCTAAAAAAAAAATTCTAGTGCAATATATTCTTGCAGTCCAGAAATATTAGTACTGCAATATTTACCTACGTTTACTGTTCTTGCAGTCCAGAAATCTTAGTACTGCAAAATTAAAATACGTTCACTGTTCTTGCAGTCCAGAAATATTAGTACTGCAATATTTACCTACGTTCACTGTTCTTGCAGGCCAGAAATATTAGTACTGCAATATTTACCTACGTTCACTGTTCTTGCAGTCCAGAAATATTAGTACCAGAGATTAAACTATAATGGAGTACAAAAATTTGGAGGATAAAGTAGGGAAAGATCACTTCCTCCTAATGCTGAAGCTGCTGCCACTAGTCATGACATAGACTATGAAATGCCATCAACGTCGTCTGCCAAGGCCGATGCCCAATCTCCTAGTAGAGGGCATGTAAAATCTAGAAACCCAAAGTTCACTAAAACTAGCAAAAAAAGGAAATTAAAAACATCTGAGGAGAAAGGTAAACTTGCCAATATGCCATTTACGACACGGAGTGGCAAGGAATGGCTTAGGCCCTGGCCCGTGTTCAGGACTAGTGGTTCAGCTTCACCCAAGGATCTAAGCCCTCCCCCCCTCCAAAAAAATTAAGAGAGTTAAGCTGTCATCAACAACACAGCAAACAACTCTGCCTTCTAAACAGATGACATCACAAATCCCCAAGGCGAGTCCAAGGGTGTTGGTGGTTGCGAAGCCTGACCTTCCCATCACTGTACGGGAAGAGGTGGCTCCTTCCACCATTTGCAGCATGCCCTCTGCATATGCTGGAAGGATCACCCACAGTCCAGTTACAGATTTGGCTAATGAAGGTGTGAATGTTGTACACTGGGAGGAGTATATTGATGTAGCTGGCGCTGAGGAGGAACTTGACGAGGAGGATGCTGATGTGGTTATCTTAAATGAGGCACCAGGGGGGGAAACAGTTGTTGTCCATGGGATGAAAAAGCCCATCGTCATGCCTGGTCAGAAGACCAAAAAATCCACCTCTTCGGTCTGGAGTTATTTCTATCCCAATCCGGACAACAAATGTATGGCCATATGTACCTTATGTAAAGCTCAAATAAGCAGGGTTAAGGATCTTGGCCACCTAGGGACAACCTCCCTTATACGTCACGTGAAAAACCTTCATAATTCTGTGTTTAGTTCAGGACCTGTGGCTAGGACCGTCAGCAGTCCAGGGACACCTAAATCCCTTGGTCCTGTTGTATACACACCAGCAACACCCTCCTCGTCAATTTCCTCCATGATCTCGATCAGAGATAGTCCTGCAGTCCAGAAATATTAGTACCAAAGATTAAACTACGTTCACTGTTCCTGCAGTCCAGAAATATTAGTACCAGAGATTAAACTACGTTCACTGTTCCTGCAGTCCAGAAATATTAGTAAAAGAGATTAAACTACGTTCACTGTTCCTGCAGTCCAGAAATATTAGTACCAGAGATTAAACTACGTTCACTGTTCCTGATTGGTTTGTTAAAGTGCGAATGTCCTATTTCAACAACATCAGGGTGGGTGGGAGGGCCCAAGGACAATTCCATCTTGCACCTCTAGCAAACTCTTGCAAACTGCCATCCTGTCTGCCACTGCAGTGCCACTCCTAGATGGGCCACATGTTTGTGCCGCCCACTTGTGCCGCTTAGCTTAAACATCCAGCTATCTCGGTGCAACCTTTTGGACTAAAAACTATATTGTGAGGTGTTCAGAATAGACTGGAAATTAGTGGAAATGAATGTTATTGAGGTTAATAATAGTGTAGGAGTGAAAAAAAACCAAAAATATGGATTTTAGCACTTTTTATGCTTTTTTAAAAAAAAATCAGAACCCAAAATCAGAACCAAAACCTTTCGTGGGGTGTTTTGGCAAAACAAATCAGAACCCAAAACCTCAAGCTAATCAGAACCCAAAACACCAAAAGTGGCCGGTGCACACCCCTAGTTAATACTGTTAGTGTCACTTAATCATCTTGGCCTTGCTCCTTACTTAACCTTAGTATGTCACCATTGTCTCAGGTTGTTATCCAACAGGCTCTTGTAGTCATCCCAGCAGGGAACTAAGGGATGTATTGGGATGAGAAAGAACAGCACCTTTTGACAGACATCCACTCCCAGAGGATCCCACTATCAAAGGCCACACCTGATCCAGCCCCTGGAGTGTGGGGAATCTTCAAGGTGTAGAAGAAAGTGTGAGCCAGGGATGCTGGGTGGTTTTCTTTTTTATTTGATTCTGGGAAGAATTCCAGCATTGAAGTCTATGCTTCTGCTGGACTGAGCATCCTGTTGGTACATATGCAGGTCAGAAGAACTCCATGGGACTGTGGGTCTGATCGAACAGGGACACCACAGGCTTGACTTTTACCACACTGGTAGAGAAGAGATTGTCAGGCCAAGTAACCTGGATTCAGCAAGTCAGGACATCTAAGTGACTGAAGCTCCTTATGCTAGTGGGGTAAGGGACAGATAATGTAGTAAACCTGCCTGCCATTTATTTACTGTGTGTATCTAGTATTCTAGTGATTGTTTTTATTACAATAAATGTACTGTTGTATTTTTCTAACAGCATTTGCCTGAGTGACTATAAGAACCCTTGAATGTATTGGGTAGGCTTCCCTGGCATAGTATGGCACCCCTGGGTGGCCAGCCAGCGTGAAGTGGGTATAATTGGGCCAGATAAACCTGTATCTTCACAGGTGTTATTTTGTTTAAATTCCTCATCTCCCATTGCCCAAATGTGGTGGAAAGAGTCTTGGGTCCCCACTTGGAACTATTATTAATGCCCCTGACTCCCCATATCAGGGAAGCCCCAACTACTAGTAAGCCAGGGGCTATTATACTGTTTTACTGTGAGAGCAGAGATGGCACCACATGAAGTGGACCCTTTGTTTTATTTAATTTATTTCTACACAGTCCATCAAAAGTCTATGCCAAGTTTCATTAATAACTTGTCTGCCAGTAATTAATTTTACAGTGATGAAATTCCATTTGAAAAAATTCTTCCCCACAATTTTTTAATTGCTCTACATCAAATTTGCCTGAATGAATTCTCCGGAAAATTTTCCAAAATATTTTCTTGCAATTTTTATGTAGATGAGGAACCCCATGTGAATAGACATGTGTACACCAAATGAGGGGGGTATGGCAGTCCAGTATAGTTGGTGTAGTAACATCAAATGTGTGGTCACATCACATTTGAACCATTCCCATCCATCACCTCTGTAGTAACAGATATCTACTACAGCAACACATTCCCATGTATATACTTTACCTTCTTGCCACCATTACTTAGGTGCTGATGCAGTGTGGGTCTTACACCCTTCTCTGTAGTGTAAAATACGCTAATTTGCACTGTGCATGTCCCCAAAGAGAATGCATGCATATGCGCCTCCTTACAACTGGAGACGTGGAACAAGAGAGGGAAGGGGCATGCAAATGCATCCTGAATACTGTAAGGGTGTGTTTGCACAAATGCAGAACTACAGGGACATGCCTGTCAGTAGGTGTATCTGTTGTAGGTGCCTGAGGGCCCCCTGACAAATCTGCTACCAGCACTAGGCTATGACATTTCAGCATGGGGTGGAAATCCCTAGGGGAATTGGACCTGCAAAAAAATGCCCTTCCAGAAGAAAACAGATCAAGAGCCTGTGATTAAACCACTAGGGCTCTTCACAAATACCGATGAGGGGGGTGCATGTGAGGTAATAAAATTTCAATTAATATTTCAGTATTTTTTCCCTGGTACACTATAGGTCCCAGCAAGCCCTAGCATGCCTAAACTTTTTAGGTATGCCTGCGCTTGTAGAACTACAGTGCCAGCCTACCCATAGCCGCCAAAGTATGCTAGCACTTGTAGAACTAAAAGATCTGGCATCCAAGGCCCGCGGGCACCTGTAACACACCAGTAAAAAAATACAGTAATATAAACACACAAACACCATGAACACAATACTTTATTAAAAATAAAAACTCACACACACCATTGTTCATCACTTTATTTCTCATCTAAATCCTGGGGGGATCCCCTTCTATCCTCCAGCTTGGCAATCTGTTATGGGGGGAAAAAACAAATGTGGAGAGATGAGAACATGCTCCTTGGAGAGCTGTGACACAATTGACAGGTCATGCTTCCTGTCAGCTTCTAATCAGTACACAGTGGCTTTGCTCTGACTGGTCATAGTGTGGTGCTCTGTATTGGTTAGTAGATAGTAATACATAATGAAGTATTTTGGGCAGTATGGTGGCACAGTGTTTAGCACTGGGGTAATGGGTTTCATTCTAAACAAGGCCTTATCTTTGTGGAGTTTGTATGATCTCCCCATGTTTGCATGGGTTTCCTGCGGATGTTCTGGGTTCTTTCCACAGTCCAAAAAATACGGATAGGTTAATTGGCTTCTGACAAAAATGGACCTTGTGTAATATAGTTGCTACTCTATAAACAATAACAATAATACATTTTATCAGTGAACTACAATGTACCTCATTTTGGTTATGGGTCTCTCCACTACCAAATGTGACTTTCCCACCCTCGGATCAATCAGATTGAAGCTGCTCTCAGCACCGGGCTGTTTTCTTATTGGGGGTGTATTTCTTCTTCCTTCATCTGACCTGATCACTTGTACCTGTAACCAGTATAAGAGCAAATAAACATCACTTGCTTCAAAGTCCTGCTTGGAATCTTCTCTATCCTGTGACCTACAGATTAGACCCAACTCTAATTTGTTCCCGGCTGTTCTGAAGTTTGGACCCAGTACCTAGTACCACCGCCCTGCCAGCTACCCAGCTGCTCTGGCCAGTGGGATAGGCCAGGGGTGATCCATCTACATCAACCCTGATCTATAGGTCGAGGTCAGGGGTATCAGCCCAGGTACACCAGTAAAAGAGTACGCTAGCAGCGTCAGTCACGCCGAAGAAACCCGGTTTTGGATGCCGGTAACGAGTCCAGTGGTGGCAGGACAGCACGTGTAAGCCCCTCCTACTGCGGCAAGAGGGCACATTTGGGATAACGAAAGGGAACGGTGGTCAAGTAAGCCCAACCGGTTCCCAGCAACAGTCGACAAGGTGGCATAGGCGGTCCATCCTGTCACAGATTTCTGGTGGAAAGCGGCGGATTAACACCGGGCAGCTTTTCGTGCATCAGTCAAGAGAGCCATGTTATTCAGGAGAGGAATAACTGCAGCCACGAGAACGCACAAGAAGTCTAAATACAGTAAAATGTCCAAGGCAGACATTGAGATACTGTGCCAAGCAAAGAAGTTGGAAATTTCTTACACAGCGACAAGGAGCGAAATGAAAAAGTAGCTGAGAGCCAGGGATGCGCAGTACGGGTCAACAGAGGAGGAGGCTGACAGTGACCAGGAGGAGATGTTAACTTCAAAACTAGAGGTACCTGCAGTAACATCCTAGAACACAGCACCTGTTCCCAGCGACAGTGACCCCTCACAGAGTGAACCAGTGGCGCAAGTTCAACAGCATGATGAGGATAAATTTTCTATACTAATGCAGCAGCTGGGGTCCCTGGGAAATAAAACAACTGAGGCGGAGCGGTTGCTTATCATCAAGTTGTGGGGCAATCGGTGGGTACCGCCCCCTGCAGCGCCCCGTGGACAGTCGCCTGCTGCGCCCAGATTGGGGTCTCTTCACTTTTCCAAATTTGATGACACTGTTGAGATATTAATGGACATTTGCAGGTATTTGAAATGTCTTGTAGCCTCCATGAGTGGGTAAAGTATCTGGTTCCCACGCTACAAGGTCGTGCAGTGAAAGCTTATCACGGGGTGGCCCCAGAGGACTGTGCAGACTATAAGGTGGTAAAATGGGCTCTCTTTAAGCGCTATGTTATTACCCCAGAGACCTACTGGCAGAAGTTTCGGGACTTGGCTAAAAGCACCCATATCACCCATGAGGAATTTGCCAACCAGTTGCGGCAGTTGGCAATAAGATGGGTCTGACGCCAAGTCCTGGGAAGGATTAGTGGAATTAATTTGCAGAGAGCAATTTCACTGCACGCCAGAGGTGAAGGAATGGTTATTGGACCATAGCCCAGCAACCCTGGAAAAAGCAGTCCAGAGGACGGATCAGTATGTGGCAGTG
The DNA here is from genome assembly GCF_038048845.1 of Mixophyes fleayi. Lineage (NCBI taxonomy): Eukaryota > Metazoa > Chordata > Amphibia > Anura > Limnodynastidae > Mixophyes > Mixophyes fleayi. The sequence continues at coordinate 77,896,964 of NC_134408.1, forward strand.
AGGCCACACTGCAGAAGCGCCACGTTAACAGCCAACCCCAAAGGACTGTACAATCAGGGGGACACCTCTTCTACTCACCCCCAAAAGCAAATACCTAACCTTTAGGGTACCATTCGCCAGCCACCGACCCGCCCTGTCCCTGGGAGTTATCAGAGACCACCGGAGCCCAGGCTGGAGAAGATGTGCTACAACTGTGGGAAAACCGGTCATTTAAGGATCGACTGTCCCACAGCCCCAGCACCCCAGACTAAGGCCCCTATTCCGAGTCCTGGGGCCTGGCTGACTTGCTTAACTGGCAAAGGTGAGGCATTAGAGACTGTTCCCACCCCTGCCAGCTCAACGGAGTGTGGCGTGTCTGAAGGTGACTTGGAGAGAAGAGTCACCTGTGTGTCCAAAGGACCCCCCAAAAACATGTGGAGGAACCTGCAGCCGGTCCAAGTAGTGCCCCTGCAGGGAGTAGGACTTAGAGGCTCAGGGCCTCAAGCGCAGTAGTGAACCCCCATCTTATTGATCCTGCTGCAGTATTGCAGGGTCACACTGCCAAAGTTACTGTGGAAGATGGACTGGAGTAGGAAGTGCCTGTCGCAAGGGTGTATCTGGACTGGGGAGAATGTCAGGAGTTGCGAGATGTTGCTGTTATGGATGGCCTCCCAACTGACGTGATCATAGGCAACAATGTTTGGGGTGGAATTGTGACCGCATTTCTCAACTTTATTACCCGGAGCCAAGCTGCTATACTACAGTCTTTAGGATCTACACTTGCACAACTCAGCCCAGAGGAACAGACCACAGCTGCTAGACAACAGCCATCACTTGCAACCACAGCTTCAGCCAGCCCAGAAAAAAAGACCACATCTGCTATTTCTTCAGGAAATAGCCAGCCCTTTGCCTCTGGAAAGACTACCTCCCCTAGCATGCAGAGGATGTTGTCTCTTGCCAACCTGATCTTGTGGGGGTGCCCGGTGATGCTCCTGTCCCTAGCTGTATGCCAGGTTTGGCAGTGAGTATAGCTGACCACAGTGACCTCCCTGTGACTGACCCCACTTTGACTGACCCTAGTCACCCCAACATAGACCCTCCTGCAGCATATCCTGACTTAGAAGATAGTGAGGACCGTAGGGAAGAGTTCAAGGCAGCACAGCTATCTGATCCCTCACTGGAAGGCATGAGGCGCCAGGCTGGCATCAGCCTTCCAGTGATGGAGGTGGGGAGTGTGACCGCGTAAAGGGTTGTTGTACAGTGTAGCTAGGAAGGTAGATGGGGATAGCCAGTCTGGGAACAAGTTCAACTGGTGGTACCATGGGGCATTCATTCGCAACTAATGTCAGTTGCCCATGAAATCCTACGACGGGAAACAAGGGAAGAGACCGAACACTGAAGCGCCTGACACAGAACTTTTTCTGGCCGGGAATGTCGGATGTAAGTCCTGTGATGTGCGTCATCGTCTTGGACGCCCCAGTGCTCGTGCTCCCCTCAGGTCCTTACCAATAGTTGGGGAGTGGCTGTGGACATAGTAGGTTCCCTGCCTGTGCCCAGTAGATTGGGGAAGAAGTATATCCTCACTGTGGTGGACTACGCTACCCGGTATCCAGAGGCTGTAGCTCTGTCCTCCATAACTGCGGAAAAGATAGCAGACACGCTGCTAGGTGTATTTACCAGAGTAGAGGTTCCCTAGTGAGATCCTAACTGATCAAGGGAAACAGTTCATGAGTGAACTGGTCCAGTGTCTCTGGGCAAAGTGCGGAGTGCGGCAACTCTGTACTGCCACCTACCATCCCCAGGCTAACGGACTGTGCGAGCGGTTCAATGGCATTCTGAAGCACATGCTACGGGCATTTGTAACCTCGGAGGGGAGGACTGGGAACGCTACCTGCCGCACCTCCTGTTGTCTTATTGGGAGGTGCCGCAGGAGTCTATCGGTTTCACCCCCTTTGAACTGCTATATGGCCGCAGAGTCCGTTGACCTCTTTACCTGTTTCGGGAGTCTTGGGAAGGGGAGCTACCGACCCAGGATGTCTCTGTAGTGGAGTATGTGTTGAAGCTCAGAGATTGAAATAACAAATACCTGGCGCTTATTATAAAAATAAATAATAGATAATAGAAAAGACCCTCCTAGGATGTCTCAGAAACACCGCTAGTCTGGGGAAAGTGTCGCTCCCCTGAAAATATACTAATCACAACAAAAAAATGACAGCGCAAATGCGAGGCATGCAGTGGGTAGTAGAGAACCACTAGTGTCTAATGATTCTAAAATGGATATAGAGTCTACAACGATTTCAAAAAGTAAAATCAAACATTTAATATATAAATACACATAATCACCATAAATCATCTGTAAAGATAATAGTAAACTGATGACAAATAACATATACTGTATACTCGGTATCAGTAAAACTTCTTATACGACCACATGTATATTTAAATCCCAATTACAATGTCTCTCAGACCGTTAAATATTTCAATCTCCGATATAGAGTAATAGTGTCCAGACTGCTGAGTTAAATACCCGATAAGTCTCCCAGGAATATATATCCTCCAGTTATAAATGTAGACCTCACACAGTGAGTGTTTAGCAAATACTTGCAGTTCTCGATGTCCACATGGGGGAAAGTTCCAATTTCGTTCTCAGCGTCTCTGCAGGAGTGAGGTGCGCACCTCTCAGATGTCCGGACAAACACAATGTAGCTTAAACTGTGTTCCGCTTGAGAGTCCGCAGAACTATTGGTAGGTGTATTAACAAAGATGCGGTCAAACTTGCGAGATGTATAAGATGGGATATACTTTGGGTGGTCTAGAGTATCCAGTGATAATGTAGCTCCAGTGATAATGTAGCGATGCGTTTCGTCCTTTTTTTTTCATAGCTATGTGGTCGTATAAGAAGATTTACTGATATCGAGTATACAGTATATGTTATTTGTCATCAGTTTACTATTATATTTACAGATGATTTATGGTGATTATGTGTATTTATATATTAAATGTTTGATTTTACTTTTTGCAATCGTTGTAGACTCTATATCCATTTAAGAATCATTGGAAACTAGTGGTCCTCTACTACCCACTGGATGCCTTGCATTCGCGCTGTAATTTTTTTGTTGTGAGAAGCTCAGAGATTGGTTAGAAAATGTCATGGGGCTCGCGCATGCGAAATAGAAGACTTGGTATAATCATGGTGCGCATGCCAGACTTTTTGAGGTAGGACAGAAGGTCCATGTTCTGATTCCCACTCGACAGAAGAAGCTCCAGGCTGCCTTGGCAGGACCGTACACGGTCTTAAAACGCCTGAGTGACATCACTTATGTGGTGTCATTTGATAGCGACAGTAGGCGGCAGCGGACCTATCACATAAATATGTTGAAGGCATACCAAGAGCGTGTGTAGTCGTTAGCAGCAGTTTGCTGCTTACCGACTGAGGAACCAGGAACTGACCCACTACCTGACCTCCTCGCGGATGCCAGAAGTTAAGATGGTGTAGAGGAAGTGGGCTGGAATGAACAATTGAGTGCTCATCAGAGGGAGCAGCTTGAGGCAGTGTTGTGGCCCTTTGCAACTCAGTTCAGTAGGAAACCCAGTCGGACTTTCTTGGTGATGCACCATGTGGACACTGGTGAGCATAGACCAGTTAGGCAACCCAATTATCGGGTCTCACCAGATCCCAAGAAAAATATATACAAGGAGGTACAGGAGAAGCTTGAGCTAGGGTTGATCCAGTCTCATTCTGGATTCAGCAGCTGTGGTGTGCAGATGCATTTTGCAGAGTTCCTGTGAACCAGTGATCACTGGGACACCGCCCAGGGAAGCATGGAGGATCCTGGGGGAGGAGTGGAGGAGACTCCCCAGGCTTCAGGGCCTAGTCCAGGCCCAAGATCTAGCAAACAAGCCTGTGGGGGAGATTTGGAGGAGAGTCCCCAGGCTTCTGGGCCTTGCTCAGGCCCTGATTTATGCAAGCTTTATAACATCTTGGCAAGCAAAATAGATGCAGAAGACAGTATCCTGTCACAGGGACCTATTCCTACAGCAAATGAACTCCATCCAAACAATACCGTGGAGGATGTTCCAGCCACTCCTAGTGATAGGAGAGAGCCCCAGTCACCGGGATTGCAAGGTCTAACTTACAAGGCCTGTGAGGAAATGGAATTTGCCATAGAAGTATTGGATTGTAAAGAATCCAGGAATGTGGTTCCCATCCCCGCATTGATTGAGACAGAGTCAGCAGTGCCAATGCTGCAGCCAGGGACTGTTCGTGAAGAGATGATGACTTTGCAGCGTGACTCACCTGTGCAAAAGCAGATCACCAGCATTGTTGTAGAGTCCAGCACACAGCAGGTAAATGCAGCTGTAGCCCTGTCAGCATGCAGCACTGAAGCAATAGGTGCAAGGAAGAGGGCAGAAGATGTGTGTTTGCCAGATTCAGATGCAAGCGAGATTGATGAACCAACAGCTAAATCTCAAGCCCAGCAGCTGGAATCTGCAATCATAAAGATTAAAAGGCAAATACTCGTGAAAAAGAAGAAGCGCAACAATGCATTTAGTCGTGACAGAGCAGCTATTACATTGGAGATTACAGGGATGGAAGAAATCCTTAAAGAAAAGGAACAATCGCTACAGGATTTATTATTTAAATTACAAGCCATGGCCTCTGTGGAATCCTCAATAATAAAAGAGGACGATTCAGTTTCTTTACCTGCGAACTTGCCAGTTCCAGAGATGGACAGTACAGCAACAAATCCGCTGTATAACAATATCAGACTTTTGGAGGGTGAACCGCCAGTGATGAAGTCAGAGGGGGCAGTGGATGATACAGGTTTGGTTGTAAGTACCGTGACCGACCTTGAGTCCTCAACTCCCGTGCTGCTTCAGATGGAAACCGAAAGTCCTGATGTCCTGAGTGCAGCTGTAGCAATAGCTGCAGAGAAACAATCTGCCCTAATATGTTCAGTAAGTACTGTTATTCAGCAGTCAGGTGATGTCACGGCTAGTGCTTCTGTTCCTCAGCCTGTAATGGACATTATCTCTGTGAGCGAAGGTGACATGACAAGTAAGCCAACTGTATCAAATGTTTTGTCAGACAATGTAAAAACTGTTCAATCTAATGCTGATAATGTGAGTGATGTTCAGAGTGCAGTAATTGACAGAATTTTTGGACCTTTAAGTATGCATAGTAGAACTAGGAAAGCCTTACAATTGATAGAAAATACTGCCAAAAACATGCCTGCTATGTTACCCCAAGTGTGTAAACAAGTTTCTGATGGTGGTCATGTATTAACATTGAAGGGGAGTAGCTCTGGTGTCCAGGAGGTTAAAAGGTTTAATGCTACACTTGTTTCTAGTCAGGCAGTGGTTAATCCTACTTCAGCTGTTGCTAAAGCTTGCCTAACGAGTGAACCTGTGTCAGCTTCCATCTCTGGGAGGGAGCAGGGTGTTCAGGAGGTTAAGCTGTCTAATGCTCCAGTTGTTTCTAGTAAGGCAAAAGTTAATGATTCTCCGGCAGTAGCCACAACTCGTGCAGTTAAAACGCCCACTTTAGTGTCCACTCCAATTTCTTATGCAGGAATTGTATCTGGGAGAACAACACAAAATTTTCCAACAATGCCTGCTAAGGGACAGCCTCCCAAAAGACGCAATGTGGTTCAACTTAAATATTTAGGTGATAACCCCCCGGACAGATCTACTTTTCTGGGAAAATTCTTTTCTAGTTTTGGGTTTGTGGCTGCGGATTTGTTTGCCTCCATCCACCCAGTTGGGTTGCCTGAATATGATGTTAGTTTCATTAGTTACCAGGGGTTACAGGCTTTTTGGGCTCAGTGGGCGGGATGCAGGGGAGCAGATCCGTGGTCAAAGTTTAGGGCTATTGCAGTTACGCGACAAGAACGCGTGAAAGTAACCATTTTGGTAAGAAATTAATCTTTGCCAGTCTCAGATTTGACATTTTGGCTGAAACGGTATGCCAACATAATCCTTCCCCTGGTAAAAGTTCCAGATCCTAGCCAACACGTCTGGGGTGGCGGTTGGTCAGCCACGATAGACCTGCGGTGCACGGAGGCTGGCCTGGTACATATACCATCATCAGCCTTTATTGGCCGTGACAGAATCCAGTGTTTTTATCCTGGCCAGCTTAGGATGTGTCACCGATGTGGCGACTTCCGCCACCTCAGTGCGAATTGTCCCTCGCAGAAATGTGGCCATTGCGGTGGGATAGGTCATGAAACTAAGTCCTGCGCAAAAATACGCTGCAAATTGTGTGGGGTTGAGGGACATCCATTTAGCAGGTGTCCTTATGCCTCCCACAACAGTAGTGACATCTTGGATCAGGATTTGGTAAGGATAGTAGAGCAGATGGAGGTTGGGGAAAGTACATCAGTGGTAAAGGGTTCTGCTCAAGCATCAGATCTTTTGAATATGCCCAGTTTATCTCAGCCTGTTCCAGCCCAAGTTCAAACTGGGGCCTTTGTTAGTGAAACAGTTGATGTAGTAGGGGAGCAACCTTTTGCAGTCCAGACTAGGAGGGGGAGGAGGAGTCAGGTTCCAAAAGAGGGAAAAGAGGAGGTACTGTTAACAAATCGTTTCCTGGTATTTTCTAGTGATGAAGAGATGGAGGGGTAGGTTGTTAGGACTGAGGAAGGTGAACTTGTGCTTAAACCAAAGGTTGCTAAGAAACGTAGGAAGACTAGGAACTTGTCCCTGCAGGAAGTTATCCCTGAGTATAAAAAGCCGAAGGACAAGACAAAATCAAGGGTACGTAGTAAATCACCTGAAGTTAAGTCTACCAGGAAGGAGTTCTTGAAAAGTCCTGTAAAGTCTTGTTCTATGCCTCTTTTGGTAGAAGAGCAGGCCCCAGTTCTCTCTTCCTTAAGCCCTTCTGGCATTGTGGGCGGGGTTCCTGACCCGGATTTGTGTGACCATCGTCCCACTTTGGTGGCTCCTTTGGTTATTATGGATCCGGCCCCCCCAGTTCCTGGTCCTCCTGACCCACAAGGGGTTACTTTAGTATCTAATATTAGGGATAGGGTTGAAGGTGAAGATGTCCTTGCCTCTGTTAGAACATGTAGTGTTATAGTCTCCCTAGACTCCGGCAAGGAGGCCCCAGATGGCGAGGTGGTGATTCTCCGGGATGATGACACCATGCCAGCAGGAGTTAGTATTAAAAGATGGGGTTCCTCAGATGAGGATTCCATCAAACAAGTAAAGAAGAAGTAAGCAGGTACTACTTTCTATAACTCAGAAGGATGGCTTCCCAACCTATAAAGTTTGCCACCATTAATGTGGCATCCATATTGTCCGAACGTGCTCGCTACATGGCCTTTAATTTTTTTTCAGCACGGTTGAGGCTGATTTTTTATTTTTGCAGGAGACCAGGATAGGTCGGCTTGCTGACCTACATAAAGCTAAGAGAGAGTGGAGGCGTGGGCCTTCATACTGGTCTCTTGCGGCCGAGCCGTACGGTGGGGTGGCAGTCCTTTTTACCGACATGATAACTGTCCAACGAGTTATAGAGCTCCAAGTAGGTAGATGTATGATTTTGGATGTCAACCTGAGAGGACACGACCTGAGATTGATCAACATCTACGGTCCTCAGACCAAATGGGAAAGGAAGTGTCTTTTCAGGGAGATAAAGCCATATCTTTTTTTGGCCCGGCAGATAGTCTTTGGTGGTGACTTTAACACTATTATTAGGACCAAAGACAGGGAAGGTTCAACGGCTTCTCTGGGCTATGATTCCATTTTTCTAGTTAGTATGACAAGGCAGGCGGGTTTGGTGGATGTGCATGTTCGCCATTTCCCAGACCTCACGGGTTTCACTTATTATAGAGGTAGCTGGAGGTCTAGGATACATAGGTTTTTTGTTAAGGAGAGCTTGAAAACTTTGGCTCCAGAGCTAAAGCTGGTAGAGTTCTCTGATCACGTTTACCTTAGTAAACGTGAGTTCAGGCCTTTGGCGCCTGAACTCTAAGCTCCTAGAGGAAGAGGTGATAAGACAGTCCTTTAGGGACTTCTTTGAATCCCAAGAGACGCTTTTGGAGGCAGGTTGGAGTAGGTCAGAGTGGTGGGAGATATTTAAAAAGAGGACCCAGGGTTTCTTCCGTGACCTGGTAGCTAGAAACAACTTACTAAGAGAAAATACCTATTCAGAATTGAGAAGGAAACTTGGATTCTTGATCTCTGAAAAGGGAGATGGTGGGGAAATCTCCCGAGTGAAAGCTCAGATGAGAGAGGTGCAATATGACCGGTTTGCTTCCTTGGTTCTGGAGAGGGATTATGGGAAGTACCACTCACCCGACCCTTATTTGAACGGTAGGAAGTCGGTAGTTATAAAAGAGGTGAGGGGCCTGTACGATGCGGATGGTGTTCTCAGGGAGGATAAGGAGGGCATCCTTGGTGTTGTGCAGTCTTTCTACTCTGATCTCTTGTCTGGGAAATCACTAGACAGAGAGAAGATGGACCATTTCCTGAGGAAGACGCCTGGTCTTGAGGATCTCAGAAGTTCGCTTGAGTCTTGGGCAGCGAGATAACGGTGGATGAAGTCAGAATGGCCATAGACGAGTTGTCTAACAACTATGGAGTAAGGCAAGGTTGCCCCCTGAGCCCCCTCTTGTATGTGTTTGCAATAGATCCTTTCATTCGAAGGATTAAAGGTGGCTCGATAGGAGGGGTGCTGGTCGGTCCGGAGTGTCCTTTGTAGTTGGTGGCCTACGCGGACGATGTCACTGTCGTCTTGTCGAGTCCTGTAGAAGCAATAGAGGTGGCAACTCTGGTCTGCAGGTACTCCGAGTCAAGTGGCTCGAAAGTAAACCAGGAAAAGAGTGAAGTTTTTTGTATGGGGGAGGAAGGTTGTCAGTTCGACCTTCCGGACAGCCTTCCCTGGGCCAGTAGCAAGATCAAAAATTTAGGAATTCGATTCGGACCTGGTGACTATGTCAAGCAAAATTGGGAGATAAAACTGGAGGAAGCTTCTCAGAAGGTGGAGAGCTGGAGGAGGTGAAAGCTTTCTCTTAGGGAAAGAGTAGACCTTGTGAAGACCTACCTGATCCCGGAGTTTCTGTACATTATCTATGTGTGCCTTTTGCCACAATCTTTATGGTCTAGGTTTTATGCAGTTTACTTCCTTTTACTTTGGGGGAATAGGCTGAACCTGATCAAGTGAACTGTGACCTACAGATCGAGGAGGGATGGTGGCCTGGGTATGGTTAACCCAGTGCTGTTCTTTCTAACAACTTTTTTAAAGTTGCACCTCAATAGTCTCTTTCTTGAGACTCCTCAACGGGTAAGTGGATTTAGGGTCTGGGTGCATCCCTTTGTTAATGTTTGGATGTAAGGTGGCAGGGTGAGGACCTTCCGGGTCCGTCATGGGTATCTCCCGACCTATGTGTCTCTGGGATTGAAAGTGACAAGGCGTTGGGGCCTGGAGGCGGGGGAAGTCAGGAACTTCTCTAGAAGGGAGTTGGAGAGGAGAATCCTGCACTCTCGGTTCTGGGTTCAGCTGTCACCGAGGGACTTCCCAGGAGATGTGTGTTCAGAGGGTCTTTCCTTGGTTAATGCCGGGAGAGATCCTCTGAAGTTTTGGGACATTGCCTGGCTCTCTTTCCATGGGAGACTCTATGTGAGAGGGAACCTGAGGTATAGAAATGCCGATGATCGTGGTTGTCCATGGGAGGAGTGTCAGGGGAAGGAGGAGACCATGGACCACTTCTTGCTTGAGTGTCCCTTTAACATAGAAATTTACAGGAGTTTCCAAGTCCTTGGGCACCCCTTGCCTTTCGGGGCTCAGTTACTCTGAATGGGTGTTTTTTTAGTTGGTTTTGTTACTAGATACTTCAGTTGAAACGCTAGGTGTCAGGTTTCCATCAGTCAAAAGGTCCTTCCCTGTGAAGTGGTAATTGGTGACATTCTCTATGAGGTGTGGAAATTAAGGGATATGGAGAAGCGCCGGATGGCCAATGCAAACTGGGTCAGGCTCTGGTGGGGTCTGAGGCCTCCGTAGGGGGGCCAAAGTCCAGTATGTCTTCCCATCTGTGGCTGCCTATCTTTTCAACTCCCTTAGATTTTGAGTGAATGATTACCGGTATCTTTATATATGGCTACATAAATCTAAACGTTCAGTTTTTTTCTTCTTTGCTTAAGAATATTTTGATGGTTTGTTGTGATTTTTGGTGGTTGGGGGTGGTTTGAAGTGTTTCTTTGGGTGGTTTTTGATGTGGCTTTAAATAATGTATTTTATTTGTTTTATTTTGGTTTATTTTGTGTGGACACCCTTCTGATTTTATGTTGTGCTTTGATCCTGTTATTTATTATGGACTAATGCTGGACTTTACGGGATATTTCCCATAATATTTTTGTTTTTTTCATTTTGGGTGCAATTTTAGGTTGCAAGCTTTAAATAAACAATATTTCCAGCCTCATTCTGGTTTCAGCAGCCTTGGAGTGAGGAGATGTTTTGTTGAGCTGTGCTTTTTCCAGAGCAATGCCTGTGATAAGCCCAAGAGAAATGGAGGATCCTGGAGGAGGGAGGGAAACTCCCCAGGCTTTGAGGCCTTCTCCAGGCCTAGCCCCAGCAAAGCAAGATCATGCTGGACTTTTAGCCGAGAGAAGGCAGGAAAGATCTGATACTCAGCCTGTGGAAGATAAGGTACCTCCAGATAAAGATTTGAGAGTAAAAGTAGTTATTAAATCTGCTACAAAATCAGGTAAATCCACCTTGGCTTTACAGCCTAAGCAAAGTTTGAATCCAGCAAAACAAGATCATGCTGGGATTTCAATGGAAGTAAAGCAGGGTAATTGTTGTGATTTGAATGTGGAAGGTAAAGATCCTGCTAAGGGAAAATTAGGGGCTGGAAAGAGCATGAGACGCGCTGATGAGACTGTGTCCCCCTTCATCATCTGTGTTGCCTTTGAGCAAAGTGGAAGGAACAATGTACAGTGAAAATTATCTTGTTAGTAATACTCAGTCTGCAGTGTTTGACAGTGATATGGCTGGTGAGGGGTTAACCAGTCAGCCTGTGTGTAATGAAGGTTATCCCCACTCTACTCCCTCTGCATCAAGTCCTATGTCGGCTATGGAAATTCCCCAGGCACCTGAGGCAGCCCCCTTGGCAGGAGTGTCAGCCATTGCAGATGTTAACATGAAATTGGCTACTCACCATGAAGGGGTCACTGCAAAAGTCGAATTGCTAGATTCTGGACAAAGTGAAGCTAAGAAAGTGTCGTTGCCGGAGCTGATTCGTTAACTACAGTCAGAGGTTGTCAAGCTTTGCAGACAGTTTGGCATGAAAAAGGAATTGTGCTTACAGTTCGGAACGGGCAGTATACAACCGCAATTTAGTGGTTATGGAAGCTGAATTGTCAGAGAATATCTGCAGAATGAACTTTCTAAATTTTTCAGCTCTCTGAGGACTCTGGGCAGTTACCCACATATGAGCCTGTTCAGTGTGATGATAACGTGCCAGTGAACCCTTTGTATAACACCATTAGAGCCCTGGAGGTTTCTCTAAATGAAAATCCGGTTCCCACTACATCCACTGTAGTAGTGGGGGATACAGCAGTAGTTGTCCCTCTATCTGGTAAAATTTTCTATGCAATGGCTGTCTATGACAACCAGAGAGATGGGGCTAATATGTCTCATTCCCACCCTTAGCCACAGCCCCAAACGCAGACAACAGGGCAGCCTTTTAAACAGAGAAATGTTGTGCAATAAAAGTACATAGGGAAAGAGTATTTTCCAAACCGTACAGACTTTATATGCTTGTTACTTTCCCATGTTGGCCTCAATGCATCTGATCTCTTCGCGTGTATTAATCCCATAAGCTCCATGGAATATGACGTGAATTTTATGTCTTACAGTTGGCTTCAGATGTTTTGGTCTAAGTGGGCAAATCTTAAAATTACCAACCCGTGGTCAAGCTACAGGGCCTTTCCCATAACTCGGCAGGAAAGAGTAAAGATTACAATTTTTGTCCGGAACGAATCTATCCCTGTAGCAGATCTAGCGTTCTGGCTCAATAGATATGCGGACATAGTGACCCCATTAGAAAAAGTCCCAGATCCCAGCTGTCATGTCTGGGGTGGCGGGTGGTCAGCTGTAGTCCATCTGCGATGCACGGAGGCTGGCTCAGGGCATATTCCATCCTCGGCCTTTATTGGCCGAGATCGCATCCAATGCTTTTACCCTGGGCAGTGACTTCCGTCACCTCAGCATGAATTGCCCCACTATTAATATCTATATATAGGTCCCTATGAGCTTGTGGATCATTTTTTATGTGATTATTGATTTTACTTATGCATTGTATTCAGTAAACAGAGATATTACTATATTATGAGCTGTCTGTACATTTATTTCCATATATTTTTTATGTGTATTCATTTGATTTGAACATCTCATGCGCAATCTGCTTTTTGGTTTGTTTTGTATGTTTATTAGAGGATTTGCACTTCCTCTTTTTGATTTGCTGCATTTGATGTTTTTCTGACATTTGCATGTTTTTCATGCTACCTATTAGCGCCGGAGTTATCTATTGTATTGTCTGTCTGCTCTGTGCTATCACTCCTGGCTGCTTGGTATAATATGGCTGAATTACAATGTTGTAGAGAACGCCACGTTAGACGTGAGAACTATATGTCCTCCTTTAACAACCCAGAATCTATTGAAGATTCCCGTAGCCACACAGGGATGAATAAACAATTTCTTAGATTTGAGTCTTTACTAAAAAATGAAGTCAGACACTGGTGGGATAATGTTTTTTTGCATAAGTATGTTGATTCCAATAAAATTCCTAGAGGTTTAAGGATCACGAAACATTTGTCCATACAAGAGGATCCAGAACTTAGTAAAGAATGGGATAATACTCTTGATCTATGTTCTATCAATTTGATGAAGATCCTTATGAAGTATAGAGAAAGAAAGATTGCACAAACAGTAGAGGAAATCGAAGAGATTAAGGCTAATCTAGTCCAATACAAGGACTCTTTGGATTTCCTTAAAAAAGATAGTGAGATTAATAGAAGAGTGGAATTTTACGAAAATGAGATATTGACTAAGAAAAAGAATAAATTCTCTAGAGATTTAGAAGATTACCAACGAGGAGATATCAGGTCATATAAAAGAAAAAACTTTATAGAGTCACATCCTAGAAATGAAAAATCATATAGGAATAAGAGTTATTTCCCTAGAAATAACAGAATCCCTGACCAAGATTTTAAAACTCGTAATTACTCTGAAACAGACCATTTCAGTCCTAGGCCAAGAGAAAATTACCACAGAAAGAGGGAATCCCATGGAGAGGATAGGAATAGAACTTCTAGTGATAGAACATTCAATCAGGCTAATCAAGATAATACAAGAGCTCTGGGAGCTAGACCCAAAACTTACTATGGTGAAAATCTCTCTGGTGCCAATTTTTTAGACAAAAGAGACAATTGGGAAACCTTTCGACATCCAAATCGGTTCAATGCCATAGCCCCAAGGACCCCAAAACGCCAATGAGAGCACGAGGCAAGAGAGGAGGTGGGGACAGAAAGAAATCCCAAAAGATATCAGAGAACATAAGAGGCATCTTTAATTTGTCTAGTAAACAATTAGACACAGGTCAACTTCAACTGTTATCTAAAGGCATGACCTTTTCACCCAGTATGAACCCGAACTTATTCGATTTGTATATTGAATTAAATAGATATGTTAGGGGTCTATGTAGGCAACGCCTCTTTGCATCAAAAAATCTAAAGAAAAAAGGAATAGAGGGCTTTCCTGTTCTTTTAGACGCAAGTGATAATAAAGGTCTGATGATTTTGGAAGAATTACTTCAAGAAAATGATTGTAAGATAGACAATAATCAGGATATTGAAACTCTTTTTGATATTAATACTCAGCAGCATATGAGTCAATTTAAACCTAAATCAGAATTTTATCCGATTAATCATAGGAGTCCAGCTATCCAATTGTTCTACAAAAACACTATGGAAGAGTTTAAAGTATTATGTAACAAAACCCCTAAGAGAGACTTGGGCAAATATAATTTGTCTTTTAGTGAGAGGAAAGCACTTATCTCTTTACAGAATGACTCATCAATCACTATAAAACCTGCCGATAAGGGGGGAGGTGTGGTTGTTCTTGATAGAGACAGCTACACCAAGGAAGCCCTCAGGCAACTACAAGATCCTAAATTTTATTCTATTCTTCAGAGAGACCCTACTAATACATTTCTGAGGGAGTTTTGTGATCTCTTGGATAAGGGACTAGCTGAGAATGTGATAACCAAGGATATTTACAATTTTCTGTTTATTCAACACCCTATCACACCTGTTTTCTATCACTTACCCAAAATTCATAAATCACTCACCACTCCACCGGGACGTTCTATTATTTCGGGTATAGGGTCTCTTACTTCTAATTTATCACATTGTGTTGATTACTTTTTACAGGATTGTGTTGTCTCCCAGAGGTCTTATATCCGGGACACGACGCATGTGTTGAATCTTGTACAGAATTTTTCTTGGCGCCCTGGCCTGGGCTTTCTTACCCTAGATGTACAGGCCCTTTATACTAACATTCCACATTTGAAAGGCACCCAGGCAGTGAAACAAGCGTTATTGTGTCAAGGAGACGTATCTGGGAGACAGCTCGATTTTTTTGACAGACGCCATTATGTTTATGTTAACTCTCAATTTCTTTTTATTTGATTCTGTTTATTATTTGCAGACACTGAGGACGGCCATGGGTACCAGGTTTGCCCCGAGCTTTGCTAACATCTATATGGGGGCATTTGAGGAAGACCTCATTTGGGGTGGCCCCTTCGGGGCGAACCTGGTACTCTATGGCCGTTATATTGATGATTTGTTTATTATTTGGGATGGAGGTGTAGAATTAGCAGCAGAATTTGTTTCATTTCTTAATTCAAATGAGTATAATTTATTCTTCACACACCATTTCAGCTTTTCCTCCATTAATTTCTTGGATGTCACACTCTCAGTAGATGAGATTAATAATCAAATTGTTTGTACAAATTACAATAAACCAGTTGATGCTAACACTTATTTACATTATAAAAGTGCACACCATAAACCCTGGATTAACAATATCCCCAGGGGACAGTTATGTAGAATAAGACGAAACTGTACTAGAGACGAAGATTTTACTGTACAAGCCAAAGAGATGACTGATAATTTTCTTGAGAGAGGGTATCCTCAAGATTTGGTTAACGAAGCATGTGACTTTGCATTTAAGAAAAATAGACAAGATCTTTTGACCCCATGTAGTGGTGCTGAATCTGATGAAGTGAATGGGGATAAAAATGTAGAGAGTGCTAAGGTCAAAAATAAAAATAAGAACAAAAATGGAATTTTTAATAATCAAAACTCTTTGGTTTATGTTTCTAAATTTAACAACAAGTCTCATGTGATCAAAAAAATCATTAAAAATAATTACAAAATTCTACAACAAGATCTTATATTGAGTGATGTCCTTAAACAGACCCCTAGGATTGTATATAAGAAAAATAGTAATCTGCAGAATTTATTAGCCCCCCAGTGTCCTTAGAAATATTAAGAAGAACACTGAGGTTCCTTCTTGGTTACCTCCCAAGCCTTTGGGTTGTTTTAAATGCGGGAAAAGCGTTTGCCTTACCTGCAGCTTTATCAATACAGGTCTCTCGAGTATCAGGTCTAATAGTAATGGGTCTGTACACTGTATTTCTCAGTTCATCAACTGTGATACCACCTATGTTATCTACGTGCTGGAGTGCCCTTGTGGACTGCAGTACGTAGGTAGAACTACCCGTTCTCTCAAATGTCGGTTTAGAGAACATAGACTAAATATTCTCAAGGGCATATACAATCATAGTGTGTCCAGGCATTTTTGTGAGAGACATAATAGGAATCCCCAAGGTTTATCCATCATTGGAGTAGAAAAATTTGAATGTACACAGAGAGGAGGAGATAGATACAAAAGATTCTGTAGAGGCAAAGTCGCGTGGATGTTTAAATTGCAGACCATGTCTCCAGATGGCTTAAATGAATCCATGGAATTTAACGATTGGTATTCTTGATGTTCCTCCTTCTTCTATCCACCTCTCCTTTTCTGTTTATGTGGGTATATGTGTGTGTTAGTGCACGCTTTTGCACGTGCACACACATATGTACATACACATATGCGCGGCATGGGTCTTATATATCCATTTATTTATTCACTCATTTTTTATTTTATTATATTTTATATATTTTTATTATTTTTTATTTTATTATATTATTATATTACTCTTTACCTTGTATGTTTTTTATCTGTCGCCTTTGGCCTGTATTATATATGTGTATGTGGGTGTATGCATATATATATGTATATATATTTATGTGTATATGTGTGTATGTGTACACTTATACACAAAAATGCATGCTAATATACATACATATGTATTTATTACATATTTTTAGTTATTTGATGTTTTTACCTATGGGTGCTAAATGCACTTAATCCATCTATGCATATGTATGTAGACTTTAGTCCAGATTACATTATTATATTGTAATAATTTGTTTCTCTGTCTTAGACATTGTTTTGTCTTTTTAAAACAACTATGTATTTATGTCTTCTTATTTTTGAGATTTGGCTCATAGTGATCATATATGTTATTTACTTTGCTAATTTGAATCATGTATTCTAAAACATGGCTGCTAATTACCTAATGAGGTTCCTCACATTTTCCTCTATAAATGACCAAGTGGAATGTCAGTTAGCTTATAGCTTGAAAAAGTCTGCCTGACAGACGAAACGCGTCGCTGATCTTCATCTGTTTATCCTATGGAGTATCTACTATTGGTTATTGGCTCCATCAAGCCTCATTGATCGTGAAGACTGTTTTACATTGTCTCCAGAGGCATTATACTTACCGTGTCCTCAAGAGGACTCTTCTCTGCACTATTTGTGTTTCAGTCCGGATGAAATTTGGTGGTGCGCACCACACGAGATCTACTCTGGAAACTTCAAGCCGCTTGTGCGGCGGCACGGTGATTCAGATCTACATTTCCCGTTACGGGTAAGCTTTGCTGGTTTTTCTATCTACCAGCTGGACCAATTATATCGGCTGAACTGATATTTTATACAGCGGACCAATTCTTTTATATTTATGCTCTATCATTAATGTATCAACATACAGTTGACTTTACGGAGTTATACATTTCACATCATTCACACCGCTCTGATTGCGGGAATTTGCCAATCACTCAAGACACCGGAATCAGGTGGAATTAAGCTTGTTTTGCCAACATTCTAATACAGAGTTACCACTCTTCTGGTTATAAAGACAATCGTTGAAAGCCTATATTTTTTTGTTACTCTATAGAGATATTTGTCTCACTGTGTACACATATATCTATATATATAGGTCCCTATGAGCTTGTGGATCATTTTTTATGTGATTATTGATTTTACTTATGCATTGTATTCAGTAAACAGAGATATTACTATATTATGAGCTGTCTGTACATTTATTTCCATATATTTTTATATTTTTTATGTGTATTCATTTGATTTGAACATCTCATGCGCAATCTGCTTTTTGTTTTGTTTTGTATGTTTATTAGAGGATTTGCACTTCCTCTTTTTGATTTGCTGCATTTGATGTTTTTCTGACATTTGCATGTTTTTCATGCTACCTATTAGCGCCGGAGTTATCTATTGTATCATTCCCACCCTTAGCCACAGCCCCAAACGCAGACAACAGGGCAGCCTTTTAAACAGAGAAATGTTGTGCAATAAAAGTACATAGGGAAAGAGTATTTTCCAAACCGTACAGACTTTATATGCTTGTTACTTTCCCATGTTGGCCTCAATGCATCTGATCTCTTCGCGTGTATTAATCCCATAAGCTCCATGGAATATGACGTGAATTTTATGTCTTACAGTTGGCTTCAGATGTTTTGGTCTAAGTGGGCAAATCTTAAAATTACCAACCCGTGGTCAAGCTTTCCCATAACTCGGCAGGAAAGAGTAAAGATTACAATTTTTGTCCGGAACGAATCTATCCCTGTAGCAGATCTAGCGTTCTGGCTCAATAGATATGCGGACATAGTGACCCCATTAGAAAAAGTCCCAGATCCCAGCTGTCATGTCTGTGGTGGCGGGTGGTCAGCTGTAGTCCATCTGCGATGCACGGAGGCTGGCTCAGGGCATATTCCATCCTCGGCCTTTATTGGCCAAGATCGCATCCAATGCTTTTACCCTGGGCAGTGACTTCCGTCACCTCAGCATGAATTGCCCCACTATTAAGTGTGGGCGGTGCGGGGTCTGGGACATGAAGCTGGTTCTTGTACGTCCATATGTTGTAATCTTTGTGGTGCAGTGGGCCACCCATTTAGCAGATGTCCCCAGGCATTTCACAACAACCATGAAGTACCAGATAGTGAACTGATTCAGCTAGCAGAGTAAATGAAAGTTGAAAGTAGTGCACAAAGAGCCCCTTCCCCATCTACTCCCTCTGTGTCTGGTTCAGTTGTGGTTTCAGCTCAGTTGGACCAGGTAGTAGGGGCTACACCAAGTGAAGAGCAGTTTAAGATTCAGGGGAAAATGGCAAAAGGGCTAGTGGAAGAAAAGTGAAGAACTGCTTTTGGTTAACCGTTTCTTGTCATTTTCTAGTGATGAGGAATTAGAAGGGGAGATTGTGAAGGATAATATTGGTAGTCTGGTCTTTAAACCAAATGAAGTGAAGCATAAGAAAAAATCCAAATCTCTGATTCCCTGTGAGCCTCAGGTCTCGTACAAGAAACCTAAGGACAAGAGGAAAGTGTCCCCAGAAGCAGTAACCGGAAAAGCTTTTCTGAAGTCTCTGCCAGTTCCCAGCATTAGGCCTTTATACATAAAAGAGCTGTCCCCCCTCTCTTGCCTTCTGTGACTCTATCAGATCCTTTTTCCTTCTCTGCCCCCCCTCTTAATTCCGTCAGTCCCCAGGATGTAGTAATTTCTTCTCATACAGCTTCCCTTGATCTCCACCCGGTAGCTCCAGACTCCAGTCCCCTGGTTCCCATCTCCCCTCCCCCTCTGGTCCTTGATCCTGGGAACCTCCTGGTCCAGGCTCCCTTGGAAACACTAGTTGTAGGTAGGGATCCCCCTGGTTGGTGTTAAGGCAGTAGCTAAGGATAATCCAGAGAGAAATGCAGTTGGCTCATCCTTGGTTGGGCATACAGAGTCTGTCCCTAGGTTGGGGGAGACAGACTCTGCTGTTGAGGGAGTTCTTCTTTCTGATGATAATTCTATTCCTGTGGGTGCAAGTGTTAAAAGGTGGGGGTCATGTGATAAGGACATCACTAGACTGGTGAAGAAGTTAGCTGAGCCTACTTCTATAACTCTGTAAGGATGGCTTCTCAGCCTATAAGGTTTGCCACCATTAATGTGGCTTCCATTCGGTCCGAACATGCTCGTTATATGGCCTTTGATTTTTTTCAGCACGGTTGAGGCTGACTTTTTATTTTTGCAGGAGATCAGATTAAATCAGCTGGCGTATATACATAAAGACCAGAGGGAATGAAGGCGAGGGCCCTCATACTGGTCTCTTGCGGCCGAGCCGTACTGTGCGCTGGCAGTCCTTTTTACTGGCATGATAACTGTCCAACGAGTTATAGAGCTAAGAGTAGGCAGATGTATGGTTTTGGATATCAACCTGAGAGGACACGGCCTAAGATTAATTAATATTTATGGTCCCCAATCTAAGTTTGTGAGGAAGTGTCTTGTCAGTGAGATCAAGCCATATCTTTTTTCGGCCCGGCAGTCTTTGGAGGTGATTTTAACACTGTCATTAGGACTTTAGACAGGGGAGGTTCAAGGACTTCTCTGGGCTATGATTCCTTTTTTTTAGCTAGTATGGTCATGCAGGCAGGTCTGGTAGATGTGCACATTCGACACTTCCCAGACCTCACGGGTTTCACTTATTATAGAGGTAGCTGGAGGTCTAGGATAGACAGGTTTTTTGTTGAGGAGAATTCGAAAACTTTGGCTCCAGTGCCAACGCCGGTAGAGTTCTACGATCACGTTTATCTCTCTGTGTCCTTAGTTGCTTCGGAGACCCTTCAGAAGGGCAGGGGTCTTTGGCGCCTGAATTCTAAACTTCCAGGGGAGGAGGAGGTAAGACAGTCCTTTGAGGACTTCTTTATATCCCAGGAGACACTTTTGGAGGCTGGATGGAGTAGGTCTGAGTGGTGGGAGATGCTTAAAAAAAGGACCCGCGACCTAGTAGCCAAGAATAACTTATTAAGAGAGTATAATACCTTGTTAATACCTTTTCAGCATTGAGAAGAAAACTTGGATTATTGATTTCTGAACAGGGAGATAGTGGGAAGATCTCCCGAGTGAAGGCTCAGATGAGAGGGGTGCAA
This sequence comes from Mixophyes fleayi, assembly GCF_038048845.1. NCBI lineage: Eukaryota > Metazoa > Chordata > Amphibia > Anura > Limnodynastidae > Mixophyes > Mixophyes fleayi. The sequence goes on from NC_134408.1 coordinate 77,917,310, forward strand.
TATGACCGGTATGCTTGTTTGATTCTGGAGAGGGATTATGGGAAGTTCCACTCGCCCGACCCTTACCAGAGCTGTAAGAACTCGATAGATATGAAGGAGGTGAGAGGTCTGTACGATGCTGGGGGTGTTCTCAGGGAGGATAGGGAGGGCATCCTTGGTGTTGTGCAGTCCTTCTACTCCGCTCTTTTATCTGAGAAATCACTAGACAGAGAAAAGATGGACCATTTTCTGAGGGAGACTCCTGACCTTGGAGATCTGAACAGTTCACTTGAGTCTTTGGGTGATGAGATATCAGTAGATGAGGTCAGAATGGCAATAGACGGTCTGTCTATTAAGAAATCTCCAGGCCCGGATGGTTTAACCTCCGAGTTCTTTAAAACCTTTGGAGACATTCTGGCCCCACGCCTTGTGGAGGTCTTTAATGAGAGTCTGGTGAGAGGTTTATTACCTCCCTCCATGAGGGTTTCTGCCCTTATCCTGTTATCTGTCACGGGCACTAGGAGTCTTTACCCAGGGATCACCAGGTGATAGGCTTACCAGAGCAGTATAGGTGGTAATATGGTACTCTGGTAGCAGGGTGATCACGGAACAGGAAATAGCAGATGATGAGATGCTCAGGAAAGTCTATGACTAGCAGCACTGGCAATATGGAGGTAGTAATACACGAGGAACTGTATGGACAAAGGACACGTGAAGGTAGTCAGTGGTCTGCGGTAGCAAGTTGTACCACTGCTATAGTGAGGAGGAATGTCCAACAGAAACGAGGAGGTGATGAGAGTCAGCGGTCTGCGGATAGCAAGTTGTACCGCTGTCTGAGTGAAGGAATGGAATCCAAATGGAGGTATCCGGGGAGTCAGTGGTCTGCGTTAGCAAGTTGTACCACTGCTATGTGAGAGGATACTGGAGCAGGTGAAACTGGAAACAGGGGTCAGTGGTCTGCCACTAGCAAGTTGTACCACTGAATATATATGTGAGGAGGTGCACGGGGAGAGACTGCAACACAATATATACACGGGCACCTTGACTTTGATCCACAGTAATATGCACAATATAAATGTATAAATGACTGAACAACACTGCCAATATAGAAAGTCTCTTGAAGTAATCCAGCATGAGATAACACAGTCAATGATGGCAATAGACTCAGCGGATAGTACACTCCAGAGGAGAACCAACACAGTCCAGCAAGGTATGCAATACACAGCACAGTCAATGGGAAGTATGCATACCGTGGTTCAGGAGAAGGCAGTCAGACAGAAGTGCAGAGATACCTGAACGGCAGGAGGCCGGCAGGATGCAAAGTCCCTGGATGGGTGAAGCGGTGGTCTAGCAGGTGCAGCGCACAGGTAGGTAGACCAGCAGGGAACCCAGGAAGGCGTGGAGAGCGGATCAGCAGTAGATGGATGCGTAGCGCTGAGAAGTAACAGCAGCGGGTCTCTGCGGGAACACGGAGGTAGCCAATAGCAACCAGCAGGTGCAGTAACGATGGGACACCAGAGCAGAGTTGAACTGGAACAGTTGATCACGGAGAGTAGCGGGTAGCAATAGTGGCAGCAGACTCAAGGAAACACGGGAGAGTTGACAAGGACTGAAGACTGAAGCGCACAGAGGCAGCGGATAGGAATCAGCTAAACAGTCACGATGAAACACAGACGGGTTGCAGGTTGAAGACTGTAGTGCACGGAGGCAGCGGATAGGAATCAGCTAGCAGTCACGATGATGAAACACAGACGAGTTGCAGGTTGAAGACTGTAGTGCACGGAGGCAGCGGATAGGAATCAGCCAAACAGTCACGATGATGAAACACAGACGAGTTGCAGGTTGAAGCCTGTAGTGCACGGAGGCAGCGGATAGGAATCAGCTGGCAGTCACAATCATGAACAGGTGAGTGGATGTGAATGAAAGACTGTAGTGCACGGAGGCAGCGGATAGGCATCAGCTAACAGTCCCAATGATACAAGGTAAAGTTGAAGTGGTTAGAAGACTGTAGTGCACGGAGGCAGCGGATAGGAATCAGCTCACAGTCACGATGATACAGTAGATGGTAGAAGTGGTATGGGAACCACAGTAGTAGAAGTGGTTTGGAAACCACAGAGGTAGAAGTGGTTTGGAAACCACAGGAATCAGCTGGGCTGAATAAACGAGGAAACACAGGAACACCTTCAGAGACTCATGGGGAATGAGACTCCAAGATCAGGCAACGTGGTGTTGACCACAGGTGCTTAATATAGGGAGGTTGCCTGATCTGCCAATTAAGTTAAAGGAACATACACTGAAGGTTTGGAAAGGGCTGCGCATGCGCAGTCCCTCAGGATGGAGGACGGCCACGGTTCCTAAATGTCCGGGAAGAAGCACTCACAGTCCGGTGAGTGACAGTACCCCCCCTTTTAAAGGTGGGCACAGAACGCCTGGAACCGGGCTTGTCCGGATTTTTGGAATAAAACTTCTTCAGAAGGGCAGGAGCATTAAGATCTTCAGCTTTGATCCATGAACGCTCTTCAGGACCAAAGCCCTTCCAATGAACGAGGAAACGGAGGACTCCTCGCGAAATTTTTGCATCCAATACCTCAGTAATCTCGAAATCCTCCTCCTGATGAACTTGAACTGGCTGCGGTGCTGAGGGAGGAGTCGAGAAACGGTTGATGATGAGAGGTTTGAGCAAGGACACATGGAAGGCATTGGAAATCCGAAGATTCTTAGGAAGAAGAAGTTTAACACATACTGGATTGATAACTTGAATGATCCTATATGGACCAATAAAACGAGGGGCGAATTTCATAGATGGAACCTTCAAACGAATATTTTTGGTAGATAACCAGACACGATCTCCAATTTTTAGTGGTGGAATAGCCCGCCTCTTCTTATCTGCGAAAGACTTATATTTATTAGATGTCTTCTTTAAACAGGTTTTGACCTGAGACCAGATATTTTTGAAGGTTTGACAAGCAGTCTCCACAGCAGGAACTTGGGTGGGCGGGAGGGCAGGAAATTCCGGAAAAGACGGATGGTGACCGTAGACCACAAAGAATGGAGTTTTGGATGATGACTCATGGTACATGTTGTTATGAGCGAATTCAGCCCAAGGGAGCAATTCTACCCAGTTGTCTTGGTTGGCTGAAGAGAACATCCTAATAAAAGTCTCAAGATCTTGATTGACTCGTTCCGTTTGTCCGTTAGATTGCGGATGGTAAGACGATGAGAGTGCTAATCGTATGCCCAAGGTTTTACAAAGGGCCCGCCAGAATCTGGAAACGAATTGTACTCCTCTATCCGACACAATCTCAGACGGACATCCATGGATGCGGAAGATTTCTTTAATGAAATGTTCAGCCAGAGTAGACGAGGAAGGTAAACCGGACAGAGGGACGAAATGGGCCATCTTCGAAAATCTGTCTACCACTACCCAAATAGTATTGTGATTCTTACTTGGTGGCAAATCAGTAACGAAATCCATACTAATATGGGTCCAAGGCTTGGACGGAATGGGTAGTGGTCGCAGCAACCCTGCTGGAGTTCTGCGGGAGGATTTGAACTGAGAACATAAATCACAGGAAGCAATAAACTCTTTGACGTCTCTCCTCATTGAAGGCCACCAGTAACTACGAGAGAGAATCTCAAAGGTCTTGTGTTCACCGGCGTGTCCAGAAAAACGAGAGGCATGGAACCACGAAAGGATTTTCCTCCTCAGAGTAGGAGGCACAAGGGTCTTCCCAAATGGTAGCATTTTGGTGGATGAAGCAGCCAGAGAAATACATTTGGGGTCTAGAATAGCATGGTTGGGAACCTCTTCTACATCAGAGGACGTCACAAAAGCTCGAGATAGAGCGTCAGCTTTCTTGTTCTTAGCGGCTGGTTTGAAGGTTATAATTAATTCAAAACGGGAAAAGAAAAGAGACCATCTTGCTTGACGAGGGTTCAAGCATTGAGCAGATTGCAAATATGACAAGTTCTTATGATCCGTGAAGATCGTCACCGGATGGCGAGCTCCTTCCAACAAGTATCTCCATTCCTCTAATGCAGCTTTGATGGCCAGCAACTCCTTGTCCCCGATAGTATAATTTTTCTCTGCGGGCAGAAGACCCCGAGAGTAGAAGGCACAAGGATGTAATTTTTGTTGCTCCGAGCGTTGGGAGAGAATAGCTCCTAAGCCCACATTAGAGGCATCTACTTCTAGGAAGAAGGGGAGTGTCACATCAGGCTGTCGCAGAATGGGAGCAGACGAGAAGGCCTCTTTGAGGATTTGAAAGGCTTGGAGAGCCTCAGATGACCATTGCTTAGTATTAGCCCCTTTCCGAGTTAGGGCCACAATGGGAGATGCAATGGATGAAAAGTCTTGAATGAAGCGTCTATAGTAATTGGCAAAACCTAAGAAACGCTGGATGGCACGAAGAGTAGTTGGCTGAGGCCAATGTAGTACAGCATTTACTTTGTCTGGATCCATCTTCAGGCCAACTCCGGAAACTATATACCCCAAGAATGGAATCTGGGGTAACTCGAATGAACATTTTTCCAATTTACAGAACAACGAGTTTTTCCGTAGTCTGGAGAGGACCTCTGCCACATGTTGGTGATGAGAAGGCAGGTCCTGTGAGAAGATCAATATGTCGTCTAGGTAGACAACGACACATACATATAATAAGTCCCGAAAGATCTCATTGATGAAACCCTGGAAAACAGCGGGGGCATTACACAGCCCGAAGGGCATTACTAAATATTCGTAATGCCCATCTCTGGTGTTAAACGCGGTCTTCCATTCGTCACCGGAACGGATTCTAATTAAATTGTAAGCACCACGAAGATCCAACTTAGTAAATATCCGAGCTCCCTTGATGCGATCAAATAGCTCAGTGATCAGCGGAATGGGATACCGATTCTTGATAGTAATGGCGTTGAGTCCACGAAAATCTATACAAGGGCGTAATGATCCATCCTTCTTTTTGACGAAGAAGAACCCAGCTCCAGCGGGAGAGGTGGAAGGTCGAATGAACCCACGCTGGAGATTCTCCTGTATGTACTCAGATGTGGCTTGAGTTTCAGGTAACGAGAGAGGATAGACCCGACCCCTGGGAGGAGTCTTGCCAGGTAGAAGGTCGATCGGACAATCCCAAGAACGATGAGGAGGAAGACGTTCAGACTGAGCTTTATCAAACACATCGGCAAATGAAGCATACTGAGGAGGGAGTCCCGGGGAGGAAGATGAGATGGAAGATCGCTGTACTTTAAGAGGAATAACTTGAGAGAGACAACGATGGTGACATTCAGACCCCCAAGACGTAACTTGAGGGGTGCGCCAGTCAATCTGGGGAGAGTGACACTGAAGCCATGGAAGGCCTAAGACAATCGGACTTGTCGTAACTGGAAGAATTAAAAACGAAATTTCTTCATGGTGTAGTACACCAATCTGAAGGGTTACTGGAGACGTACTCTGGGTGATGAGACCATTGATGAGGCGTGATCCATCTATAGCCGTCACCGTAATGGGTGTTTTTAAAGTGATCACTGGTAGGGACCATTGATTCACTAGTGATTTAGAAATGAAATTTCCTGCTGCTCCGGAATCAATCAATGCCTGTGACTCAAAGGATTTGGTAGCAAAGGAAATCGTAACATCAAAAGCGCAGACTTTAGATTTCATAGACAATGGAGAGGACTCCAGGGACCCTAACTTCACCTCTCCAGAACTAGTTAGGGCCTGGCATTTCCCGATCTCTTAGGGCAAGAGCTGAGCATATGCGTGGAATCAGCACAATAGATACAGAGTCTATTCTTTACTCTTCGTTTCCTTTCCTCTGAAGATAATTTGGAACGTCCTATCTCCATGGGAATCACAGAGGATGGAGCTGGACGAAATTGAGGGTTTAAACGAAGAGGTGCTTTGACAGCTGTTGTTTTCTCAGACTCTCTTTCACGAAATCTCATATCTACACGATGGCAAAGAGAGATCAAATCTTCTAGTGACGAAGGAAGCTCTTGGGTAGTCAGTGCATCTTTAATTTTATCGGAGAGCCCCTGCCAGAAGGCGGCAACTAATGCTTCAGTGTTCCACTGAAGTTCAGAGGCTAAGATCCTAAATTGAATGACATACTGTCCTACTGTATGGGAGCCTTGTCGCAAACGAAGAATGCTGGAAGCAGCGGAGGTCACACGACCTGGTTCATCGAACACACTTCGGAACGTGGAAATGAATTTGGCACTATCTTGTAGAATTGGATCGTTTCTTTCCCACAGGGGGGAGGCCCAAGCCAGGGCTTGTCCCGAAAACAATGAGATAAGATAGGCCACTCTGGAACGATGGGTAGAAAAATTTTGAGGTTGGAGTTCAAAATGGACTGAACATTGGTTAAGGAAACCTCTACAAGTTTTGGGGTCCCCGTCATATTTTGACGGAGTAGGCAGGTGAAGCGTAGGAGCTGTAGACACCTGGGATGGCACTGGGGAAACGGAGGAAAGCACAGGAGCTTCAATATTAGCTGTAACAGTCTGTCCAGATGTTCCTTGGGAGGTTAATGATTGGTAACATTGAAGTAACAGCTGTTGGCGAGCATCCTGTTGCTCCACACGGCTGACCAGATGCTGCAGCATCTCTTTAGCAGTAGGTTCCGTATCTGGGTCTGTCATGGCCTGATCTTACTGTCACGGGCACTAGGAGTCTTTACCCAGGGATCACCAGGTGATAGGCTTACCAGAGCAGTATAGGTGGTAATATGGTACTCTGGTAGCAGGGTGATCACGGAACAGGAAATAGCAGATGATGAGATGCTCAGGAAAGTCTATGACTAGCAGCACTGGCAATATGGAGGTAGTAATACACGAGGAACTGTATGGACAAAGGACACGTGAAGGTAGTCAGTGGTCTGCGGTAGCAAGTTGTACCACTGCTATAGTGAGGAGGAATGTCCAACAGAAACGAGGAGGTGATGAGAGTCAGCGGTCTGCGGATAGCAAGTTGTACCGCTGTCTGAGTGAAGGAATGGAATCCAAATGGAGGTATCCGGGGAGTCAGTGGTCTGCGTTAGCAAGTTGTACCACTGCTATGTGAGAGGATACTGGAGCAGGTGAAACTGGAAACAGGGGTCAGTGGTCTGCCACTAGCAAGTTGTACCACTGAATATATATGTGAGGAGGTGCACGGAGAGACTGCAACACAATATATACACGGGCACCTTGACTTTGATCCACAGTAATATGCACAATATAAATGTATAAATGACTGAACAACACTGCCAATATAGAAAGTCTCTTGAAGTAATCCAGCATGAGATAACACAGTCAATGATGGCAATAGACTCAGCGGATAGTACACTCCAGAGGAGAACCAACACAGTCCAGCAAGGTATGCAATACACAGCACAGTCAATGGGAAGTATGCATACCGTGGTTCAGGAGAAGGCAGTCAGACAGAAGTGCAGAGATACCTGAACGGCAGGAGGCCGGCAGGATGCAAAGTCCCTGGATGGGTGAAGCGGTGGTCTAGCAGGTGCAGCGCACAGGTAGGTAGACCAGCAGGGAACCCAGGAAGGCGTGGAGAGCGGATCAGCAGTAGATGGATGCGTAGCGCTGAGAAGTAACAGCAGCGGGTCTCTGCGGGAACACGGAGGTAGCCAATAGCAACCAGCAGGTGCAGTAACGATGGGACACCAGAGCAGAGTTGAACTGGAACAGTTGATCACGGAGAGTAGCGGGTAGCAATAGTGGCAGCAGACTCAAGGAAACACGGGAGAGTTGACAAGGACTGAAGACTGAAGCGCACAGAGGCAGCGGATAGGAATCAGCTAAACAGTCACGATGAAACACAGACGGGTTGCAGGTTGAAGACTGTAGTGCACGGAGGCAGCGGATAGGAATCAGCTAGCAGTCACGATGATGAAACACAGACGAGTTGCAGGTTGAAGACTGTAGTGCACGGAGGCAGCGGATAGGAATCAGCCAAACAGTCACGATGATGAAACACAGACGAGTTGCAGGTTGAAGCCTGTAGTGCACGGAGGCAGCGGATAGGAATCAGCTGGCAGTCACAATCATGAACAGGTGAGTGGATGTGAATGAAAGACTGTAGTGCACGGAGGCAGCGGATAGGCATCAGCTAACAGTCCCAATGATACAAGGTAAAGTTGAAGTGGTTAGAAGACTGTAGTGCACGGAGGCAGCGGATAGGAATCAGCTCACAGTCACGATGATACAGTAGATGGTAGAAGTGGTATGGGAACCACAGTAGTAGAAGTGGTTTGGAAACCACAGAGGTAGAAGTGGTTTGGAAACCACAGGAATCAGCTGGGCTGAATAAACGAGGAAACACAGGAACACCTTCAGAGACTCATGGGGAATGAGACTCCAAGATCAGGCAACGTGGTGTTGACCACAGGTGCTTAATATAGGGAGGTTGCCTGATCTGCCAATTAAGTTAAAGGAACATACACTGAAGGTTTGGAAAGGGCTGCGCATGCGCAGTCCCTCAGGATGGAGGACGGCCACGGTTCCTAAATGTCCGGGAAGAAGCACTCACAGTCCGGTGAGTGACATTATCCAAGGGGAAGGATCAGTCGTGCATTGAGAACTGGCGCCCCATCGCCCTTCTTAATACCGACAGATAGATTTTGGCAAAGGTGCTTTTTAACAGACTGATGCAGATTTCTGGTTAATTACTTTCTCCTTCACAGCATTGCACTGTGAAGTGCCAAAGTACCTTCAGTGCTGTCCTGGGGGTCCGGGAGGCCATTGAGCGATGTCATGCTGAGAAGTGGGGAAAGTATCTCTTAGCTATTGATCAGTCCAAAGCCTTTGACAGGGCAGATCACAAGTACCTTTGGGCTCTAATTCTGAGGTATGGTCTTCCAGCTTGTATGTTGAATTGGCTTTGCACCATTTATAAGCAGTCCGAGAGCTTCCCTCTTTTGAATGGTTGGGAGGGCACGTCCTTTAGGGTTGACGCTGGAGTAGGACAAGGTTGTCCCCTGATCCCTTCCTGTATGTGTTTGCAATTGTTCCTCTTATCCGGAGGATAGAAGGCAGCTCGATAGGAGGGGTGCTGTTGGGTCCAGAACATCCTTTGAAAGTAGTGGCCTATGCGGACGATGTCACTGTTGTCTTGTCGAGTCCTGCAGAAGCAATCGAGGTAGCAACTCTGGTCTGCAGTTACTTTGAGGCCAGTGGCTCGAAAGTAAGCCAGGAAAAGAGCGAAGCTTTCTGGATGGGGGAGGAAGGTTGCCAGTTCAACCTTCCAGACATCCTTCCCCGGGTTAGTGATGAGATCAAAATCTTAGGTATCCAATTTGGCCCCGTCGATTACGCCAAGCAAAACTGGGAGTTACGGCTGGGGGAAGCTTCCCGGAAGGTAGAGAGCTGGAAGAGGTGGAAACTTTCTTTCAGAGAAAGGGTTGACCTTGTGAAGACTTTTCTGATGCCGGTATTTCTGTACATCAGTTATGTGTGCCTTTTGCCAGAATCTTTATGATCTAGGGTTTATGCAGTGTTCTTCCAATTACTCTGGATGAATAAGCTGAACCTGATCAGACGGGCTGTGACCTACAGATTGAGAGGAGAGGGAGGCCTGGGGATGATCAACCCAGTGCTGTTCTTTCTTACAACTTTTTTAAAGTTACATCTTGGTAGTCTCTTTCTTGAGGCTCCCCCTCAATGGGGTGGATGGCTTCAAGGCTTGGGTGCATCTCTTTCTTAATGTCTGGATGGAGGCGCAGTTAGGAGCTTTTGGGTTCGTCATGGGTATCTCCCGGCCTATCTATTCCTGGGATTGAAGGGGACAAGGCGTTGTGGCCTGGAAGCAGAGGAGGTTAGGAGATCTTCTAGAATAGAGTTGTAGAAGAGAGTACTGCGTTCTCACTTCTGGGTTGAGCTGTCACTGAGGGACTGTCCAAGTGATGTGTGCTCTATGGGCCTGTCCTCTGTGAACTCTAGGCTAGTCCCTTTGAAGTTCTGGGACATTGCTTGGCTCTCCTTTCATGGGAGGCTCTATGTGAGAGGGAACCTGAAATATAGGAGTGCTGATGATCGTGGCTGCCCACGGGAGGAGTGTCCAGGGGAGGAGGAGAACATGGACCATTTCTTGATCAGGTGCCGCTTTAATGTAGATGTTTACAACAGAGTTTCTAGGACCTTGGGGATCTGTTGCCTTTCGGGGCTGAGTTACCCAGAATGGGTTTACAGAGCATTTAGGGATAGGTGCCGGAACCTGGATTTTGGCACACTTTTTCTAGTTAGGTTAGTCACTAGGTACTTCACGTGGAATGCAAGGTGTCAGGTTTCCCCCTGGCATAAAGTCCTCCCTTGTGAAAAGGTGGCAGGTGACATTCTCAGAGAGGTGTGGAAATCTATACCGGGCATCATGTCCTTTGTGAATATTGTATCAAGCAGTTCAAAGGATAGGGTACATCTCCCCCAACCCCAGGCTCAGTCATCTGACCAACCCTTTAAGCGTAGGAATGTAGTGCAATTAAGGTATATAGGGAAGGAATTCCCCCCCTAAGTAGGCCAGATTTTCTAAACTTAGTGTTTTTGCATTTTGGCTTTTAGGGCTGCTGATTTTTTTGCTTGCATTCATCCGGTTAATTCCCCGGAATACGACTTGAGCTTTATGTCATACCAAGGGCTGCAAACTTTTTGGATGAAGTGAACTAGTCTTAAAGGTATGACACCTTGGTTAAATTTTCGCCATCCCTGCTACCCGTCAAGAGATTGTTAAAATAGCTTTGTTTGTTCGTAATAGTTGCAGGTTTAACTTACTGCTTAAGACGCTATGCAGATATTGTATCTCTTTTGGAGAAAGTCCAGGACCCCAGCACTCATGTCTGGGGTGTCGGATGGTAAGCCGTGGTAAAACTGCAATGCACGGAGGCTTGTAAGGGGCATATTCCATCGGCGGCCTTTATTGGTCGCGACCGTATCCAGGTGTTCTACCCCAGCCAGCCAAGAATGTGCCATCGCTGTTGCCACTTCCATCACCTCAGTATGAATTGCCCCACCATCAAATGTGGGCATTGTGGGTCTGGGACATAAGGCCAAAACATGTTCCATCATAAAATGTAATCTATGTGGGCTAGAAGGCCATCCTTTTATTAGATGTCCGTAAGCTTTCCATAACAGAAAGTGTATTGGCCAATGTTACAGAGCAAATGGAAGTAGAAAACAGTGCACCCATACTCCCTTCACTACCCTTCCTTTTCCAAAGGAAAGGATCTGTCACGTATTGAGAACTGGTGCCCCATAGCCCTTCTTAATACCGACAGAAAGACTTTGGCAAAGGTGCTTTTTGATAGATTGATGTAGATTTCAAGTCAAACGCTTTCCCCCTCACAGCACTGCACTGTGAAGGGCCAAGGTACCTTTAGTGCTGTCCTGGGGTCCGGAAGGCCATTGAGCGGTGTCAGGCTGAGAAGTGGGGAAAGTACTTTTTAGCACTTGATCAGACGAAGGCCTTTGACAGGGTGGATCACGAGTACCTATGGGCTCTACTCCTGAGGTATGGTCTTCCAGTGCAGGTGGTGAATTGGCTTCGTACTATTTACAATCAGGCCTTGAGCGTCCCTCTTGTGAATGGTTGGGTGGGTCCGTTCTTTGTGGTTAACTCAGGAGTAAGGCATGGTTGCCCCCTGAGCCCCCTCTTATATGTGTTTGCAATAGATCCTTTCATTCGAAGGATTGAAGGCGGCTCAATAATAGGGGTGTTGTTGGGTCCGGAGTGTCCTCTGAAGGTGATAGCCTACGCAGATGATATCACTGACGTCTTGTTGAGTCCTGCAGAAACAATGGAGGTAGCAACACTGGTCTGCAGGTACTCCAAGGCCAGTGGCTCAAAAGTAAACCAGGAAAAGAGTGAAGTTTTCTGGATGGGGGAGGAAGGTTGTCAGTTCAACCTTCTGGACAGCCTTCCCCAAAGCAGTAGAAAGATCAAAATTTTAGGAATCCATTTCAGTCCTAGCGATTATGCGTACAAAATTGGGAGATGTGACTGGAGGAAGCTTCTTGGAAAGTGGAGAGCTGGAGGAATTGGTAGCTTTCTCTGAGGGAAAAGTGTAGACCTTGTGAAGACCTACCTGATCCCAGAGTTTCTGTACATTAGTTATGTGTGCTTTTTGCCGCAGTCTTTATGGTCTAGGGTTTATGCCGTTTTCTTCCTTTTGCTTTGGGGGAATAGGCTGAACCTAATTTATTCCCTCACGTCACTCCTACCTTCTGCATCTCCCATTCATGAACCCCCTTATCTGCCCCATCTCCACTCCTCCCCCACCTCTTGCTCCCCTGCCCCACTTCTTCTGACTGCTGACAAATCCCCTCTTATTTCTGCTTCTCTTCCAATTCCAACCCTCTCTCCCTGTCATGCCCCTCACTCCATATCATACTCACCCTTGCAGTTGAGCAACCCCAACAATCTCATCCATATCTCTCCCTTTCCCTCTCTTCCTCTGTCCTGTGGTCTCTGGAATGCCAGGTCAGTTTGTAACAAATTGAACTCTTTCCATGATCTCTTTATCTCTTGATCCTTCAACCTGCTTGCCATCACTGAAACCTGGCTATCCCCTGAGGACACTACCTCCCCTGCTGCTCTCTCTTTCAGTGGCTTGTCCTTCTACCACACAACCAGACCTGGGCACCAGCAAGGTGGTGGCGTCGTCATAATTCTCTCCTCCTGCTGTTCTATTCGGGTTCCTCCCCCTCAACCCTCCCTCTCTTTTTCCTCCTTTGAGATTCACTCTATCCGCCTATTCCACCCAGCCCACCTCCGTTTTGCTGTTATCTACCGTCCTCCTGGTCCTGTCTCTTAATTTCTTGATCACTTTGCCACCTGGCTCCCTCACTTTCTCTCCTCTGACCCTCCCTCCCTCATCTTGGGGGACTTAAATATCCCTATAGACAATGCCTCCAAACTTCTCTCCCTCTCCTCCTCCCTTGGTCTCTCTCAGTGGACCTCCTCTTCCTCCCACCGCCACTCACTTGATCTGGTTTTTTCACACCTCGGTACTGTTCCGACCTCATGAATTCACCTTTTCCTCTCTCAGACCACCATCTCCTCTCTTTTAGCATCTCTCCACCCCTCTCACCGTCCCAATCTCCCAAGGTTACTCTCACCATGTGTAATCTTGACACAGTTGATCCTACCACTTTCTTCTCCTCCTTGGGCTCGCTCCTCTCCCCCATCACCACTATTTCTTGTCCCGATGAGGCTGTCTCCTTTTACACTCTTACCACTGCACTTAACTCTTTCGTCCCAGCTGTCACCATCATCTTTCGTCGATCAGCGCCGCAACCGTGGCACTCAAAACTTACCCGCTATCTTCAAAAATGCTCCCGCAGTGCAGAACGGCTCTGGAGAAATTCACGCACTCATGCTGACTTCCTCCACTTCATGTTCATACTTGCCTCTTACAGTTCGGTCCTATCGCTCTCTAAACAATTCTTCTTTAAAGCTCTCATTTCTTCCCAATCCTCCAACCCCGTCAACTTTTTGCCACCTTCAACTCCCTCCTCTCCCCTCCCCCTCTCCACTCCCCCCCACGCTCTCTGCTGTTGACTTTGCTACCCACTTCACCTCCAAGATTGAGTCTATACGTCATGACATATCCCAGCAGTCCCTTCTTACCCCACCCACTCCCCCCTCCCTGCCCACTCTGTCCCCCTTCCCACCCTCCTCTGCGACTGCTAACTCCTTTCTCACTTCCCCTCTTATTCGCTCACCCTCCTTCTCTTCCTTCACTCCGGTATCTGCAGATAAAGTCTATACCCTTCTCTCTTCCTCACCCCCCTCCACATGCCCACAGGACCCAATTCCATCCCACCTCCTCCACTCCCTCTTTCTTGAAGCCTGCTCCCACCTCCTCAACCTATCCCTCTCCTCTGGAATCTTCCCCTCCTCTTTTAAACATGCTCTTGTCACCCCCATACTCAAGAAACCGTCCCTTGATCCCGCCTCTCTCTCTAATTACCGCCCTATTTCACTTCTTCATTTTGCCTCCAAACTCCGTCTCCGTCTCGCCTCTTTACTTTATTCTCACTCACTACTTGAACCACTCCAATCTGGTTTTTGCCCCCTCCACTCCACTGAAACTGCCCTCACTAAGGTCACTAATGACCTCCTCCTCGCTAAATCCAAAAGACACTACTCCCTTCTTATCCTTCCTGACCTCTCTCCTGCCTTCGATAACGTTGATCAGGCACTCCTTTTGCAAACTCAATTCTATAGGCCTCTCTATCACTGTCCTCTCTTGGTTTTCCTCTTACCTCACCAACTGCTCCTTCTCAGTCTCTGCACATGACTCCACATCCCCCCTCTTCCCTTACCTCTTGTCGTTCCTCAAGGTTCTGTTCTTAGCACCCTGCTTTTCTCCCTCTACACCTCCTCCTTAGGTGTTCTCATCCGCTCCTTTGGCCTCCAGTACCACCTCTATGCTGATGATACCCAAATCTATCCTTCATCCCCTGACCTCTCCCCTTCTCTTCTGTCTCGTGTCTCCTGCTGTCTCTCAGCCATCTCATCTAGAATGTCCCAACGCTTCCTTAAATTCAATATTTCCAAGACTGAACTTATTGTCCTCCCCCTCTTCCAGGACTCTCCCCCCTCCCCATTTCTGGTAATAACACTACCCTCAATTCTGTCCCTCAAGTCCGATGCCTTGGGATCATCCTTGATTCCTCCCTCTCCTTCAAGCCTCACATTCTGTCCCTCTCAAATTCCTGCTACTTCCACCTTCAGAATATATCCAAGATACGCCCCTTTCTCACCACGGAAGCTACGAAAACCCTCGTTTACACACTTGTAATCTCTCGCCTTGACTAATTTAACCTCCTTCTCTGTGGCCTACCTGATTCTCACCTTGACCCTCTTAAGTCTATCCTCAATGCTGCTGCCCGCCTCATTTTTCTCTCCCGCCTCTCTGCCTCTGCTTTCTCCCTCCAACAGTCACTACATTGGCTCCCTATGGCCTACAGAATTAAATGTAAACTCCTCACCCTCACCTTTAAAGCTCTTAATCAATCCTCCCCTCCCTACATCTCCAATCTCATCTCTACCTACACTCCTAGCTGCCCCCTCCGCTCTGCCTGTGACCACTGCCTCACTGCTTCACTGATCACTTCTTCTCACTCCAGTCTCCAAGACTTTGTCTGGACTGCTCCCCAGCTGTGGAACGATCTTCAACGTTCCATCAGGTTAGCATCCACTCTCAACGGCTTCAAGCGTGCCCTTAAGACTCATTTCTTTATTAAAATATATCAGTCCTTCTCCTAACTCTTTTGTCCTGGCTCTCTCCCCCAGCAGTACCACCCTATTTGTGTCTCCCACTTTCCTCTAGGATGTAAGCTCTCAGAAGCAGGGCCCTCTTTTCTTGTGTGCTCCTTCTACTATTCCATCACCCTCTGTACCTCTTGGCCTGCTTCCCTAGCCCTGTTTTCTTAAGCTTTGGCCTACTTTTTGCTGATTTCTACCATCATTTTCACTCATTATCCCAGTAATAATTTGATTTGCATTACCATGTTACCTGTGTCTGTGTATATATTTTTGTTCTTGTTTTGTTCTTTCTGTATCATGTTGTGTCATGGCTCACTGTTTTCTGTATGTCATGTACGGCGCTGCGGATCCTGTGTGGCACCTTATAAATAAAAGATAATAACAATAATAATAACCTGATCAAGAGAAATGTGACCTACAGATCGAGGAGGAATGGTGGCCTGCGTATAGTTAACCAAGTGCTGTTCTTTCTAACAACTTTTTTAAAGTTGCACCTTAGTAGTCTCTTTCTAGAGACTCCTTCTCAATGGGTAGGTGGCTACAGGATCTGGGTGCAATTCTTCCTTAATGTTTGGATGGAAGGTGGCAGGGTAAGGACCTTCCAGGTCCGACACGGGTACCTCTGCGTCTCTGGGATTGAAAGTGACAAGGCGTTGGGGGAAGTCAACTCCTTTAGAAGGGAGTTGGAGAGAAGAATCCTGCACGATCACTTCTGGGTTCAGCTGTCACTAAGGGACTTCCCAGGAGATGTGTGTTCAGAGGGTCTTTCCTTGGTTCATTCTGGGAGAGTTCCTCTGAAGTTTTGGGACATTGTCCAACTCTCTTTTCATGGGAGACTCTATGTGAGAGGGAACCTGAGGTATAGAAATGCAGATGATCGTGGCTGTCCACGGGAGGAGTGTCAGAGAAAGGAGGAGACCATGGACCACTTCTTGCTTGAGTGCCCCTTTAACATAGAAATTTACAGGAGGGTTTCCAGGTCCTTGGGTAACCCTTTCCTTTTCGAGGCTCATTTACCCTGAATGGGTCTATGGAGCAGTCAAAAATAGGTGGCGGGATTTTGATTTTGGCACCCTTTTTTTAGTTAGTTTAGTTACTAGATACTTCACTAGGAACGCTAGTTGTCAGGTTGCCATCAGACAAAAGGTCCTTCCCTGTGAAGTGGTGGTGAGTGACATTCTCCACGAGGTGTGGAAGCTATGTGGATGATCAATGCAAACTGGGTCAGACTTTGGTGAGAACTGAGGCCTCCGTGAGGGTCCAAGGTCCAGTATGTCTTTCGATCTGTGGCTGTCTATCTTTTCACCTCCCTTAGTTTTTGAGTGAATAATTACAGGTAATTTTATATATGGCTTTGCATACATCTAAACGTTGTTTATTTCTTCTTTGCTTAAGAAAATTTTGAAGGTTTGTTGTGATTTTTGGTGGTTGTGGGTGGTTTAAAGTGTTTCTTTGGGTGGTTTGATGTGGTTTGCTAATAATGTATTATATTTGTTTTGTTTTGTTTTATTTGGTGTGGGCACCCTTCTGATTTTATGTTGTGATTTTATACTGTTATTTATTATGGACGTATGCTGGACTTTACGGGACATTTCCCCTAATATTTATGTTCTTTTAATTTTGGGTGCCACATTGTGTGTTAGTTGGTTATGTTAGGTTGTAAGTTTTAAATAAACAACATTTCCAGCCATCGCATAGTTCATGGGCGTCCACCGTTGTATTTGTTCCTAAGAAGGACAAAAGAACGCGGTTTTGCGTTCACTACCGCCGGTTGAACGAGGTGACCGTGTCTGATGCCTATCCCCTGCCCGAGAATTGACTCTTTGTTAGACGAGTTAGCTGGAGCAAAGTATTTTTCCACCTTTGACTTGAGCAAGGGGTATTGGCAGATACCGCTGATCACCAGAGGCTCAAGAACGGACGGCATTCATCACCCCATTTGGCCTGGTCGAGTTTAAGTCCATGCCATTTTGGATGAACCGCCAGCCACCTTCCAGCGTGTGGTTGATTACCTGCTGGAAGGTTGTAAAGGCTTTGCTCAGGCGTACTTGGATGACATTACCATTTTCAGTAAATCCTGGGAGGATCATCTGAAACATGTAGGACAAGTGTTGAAGAAAATTCAGTTGGCAGGCCTGCCCATCAGAGCAGACAAGCGTCAAATGGGGATGTCAGAGGTGCAGTACCCGGGTCATCGTGTGGGGGGAGGTAAGGTTAAGACAGAACCAGCTAAGGTAGAGGCAATCCGAGACTGGCCCAGTCCCACAAACCAAAGACAAGTACTGGCCTTCTTAGGAACCTCAGGCTACTACAGAAGTTTCGTCCCAGACTTTAGCACTGTAGCGAAGCCACTGACAGATCTCACTAAGAAGAAACTCCACAAAGTAGTTGACTGGACACCCGCTTGTGAGCTGGCATTTCAGTCATTAAAGGAAACCCTGATTTGTGCTCCAATACTGTTCGTGCCCAATTATGACAAGGACCTTTATTGTGTAATTTGATGCATCACAGTATGGACTGGGAGGAGTACTTAGCCAATTGGGGCCAGATGGACAGGAGCACCCTGTGGCCTATTTGAGCAGAGAACTGCTAAACCGGGAGGTGGTGTATGCCACAATTGAGAAGGAATGTTTGGCCATTGTTTGGGTTGTGAAAAAACTTCAACCTTATTTGTATGGACGACATTTTACTGTGGTGACTGATCATAATCCTGGCTACAACACACCTCAGGGGAAAAGGACAGATTGTTGCGCTGAAGCCTTGCACTTCAAATTTATGACTTTCACAGAATTCACAAGCAAGGAAAGGCTCACAGGATGGACTGTCTCGGCAGGAAGAGCCTGATCCCCCAGGTCACCCCCGGTAAACCTAAGAGACTGCCGGGACCAAGAGCCAAATCGTGGAGACATGGCCCGCTGGTAGCTCGCATGAACTACTGGGGGAGAAGTGTAACCGGGTCCCCGAGTACAGGCCGCTACACTTGTGCGGCGACCATCTTGGCCATCTTGAAATTGACTCCGGCGCCGGGAGGATTAATACCCGGCACAGAGTAAAAAGTTATTCATAAAAATTTGTTATGTGCGCGCTGCAGCGCTCACTGTGTAGCACCCAGCTCTGCAGCCTGTGTATATATGTATATTAAAGTTAAAAGTGGGGAAGTGTGTGTTTAGGTGCTGCAGCGCTGGTTAAGAACCGGCGCTCAGCGCTGAAGGGGTTAACTCCCTGCACTAGGCATTGGGAGTGTAGCTATATGTATAAATTAAATTAAATGTATAAATGTGTATTTTAAAGGTAATAAAGTGATTATGTATATGTGTATAATAAAGAAAGTACTTGCACTATGCTGGGGCTGCAGAGGCAGCCCTGGATCTCCTTCACCCCCGGCAGCCAGCTTCAGTGGCTGCCGGAGGGACTTAACAACCAGCCTCCTGGAAGCAAATCGGTCCAGGAGGTGGAGCGCTTAGTTGGAGCTATGAGCTCCAACTAAGTTCCTAGTTGGAGCTCATAGCTTCAACTAGCGACAGGGCAGGGACTGCTGTCCCGGGACCTGACTGCTCTCCCCTGGTACTTTTTTCGGTCAGGGAGCAGAGCCAGACCCCGGAGCACGGTTCCTCGAAGTCAGTTTGGGTGGGAGATTTGAGAGATAAATCTCTTGCCCCAGACAGAGAGGCACCAGCGGAGGAGAGTCGGCTGAGCCCCCTCTCCCTGGCAGCTCGTGGACCGGGGGGAAGTATACTCCCCCCTGCCACTAGCAGCAATGTTAAAGGTGTTAAACTCTCTGGGCTAATTCACGTGGAGGCTGCATGAATCAGCCCAGATTGGTTAAAGGGACAGGAGGACGGATTACCTCCTGCTAAGATAAGTCTCAAATGTGTATAAAAAAGGCTCTGTTTTGTATTAAAAGCTGTTCTTCTTTCATCTGACCTGATAACTGGTACTTTTAACCAGTGTAAGAGCAAATAAACATCACTTGCTTCAAAGACCTGCTTGGAAACTTCTCTATCCTGTGACCAGCTGTTCTGAGGTTTGAACCCAGTACCACTGACCTTCCCGCTACTCAGCAGCTCTGGCCAGTGTGATAGGTTAGGGAGGATCCATCTACAGCAACCCTGATATATAGGACAAGGTTAAGGGTACCAGCCCAGGTACACCAATAACAGGGTACGCTAGCAGTGTCAGTCACTCTGAAGAATCCTGGTTCTGGATGCCAGTAAGGAGTCCAGTGGTGGCAGAACCTGTAAGCCCCTCCTACTGCGGCAAGAGGGTGCATTTGGGATAACGAAAGGGGACTGTGGCCATCTAAGCCCAACCAGTTCCCAGCAACAGGTCCATAGTGTCACAACGCTATTTTGACTTGTCTTTTTTTTGTGTAAATTAAATTCTTGTAAGGCTCAGCTACTCTGCTCCTCAGTAATATAGGGACAGTCTTTCAGTGAATCAGAGTTCAGCTCTGATTCACTGCCAAAACTACCGCAGTCACGAAAGGCAGTCTTGCTGCAGGGGTGGGTGTACAGAAGTACAGAAAATGTAAAAGCATTATTTCAAATGTGGCTGTTAACATTGAAAACACACGTAACATATATAATCTGTACCTGTTTGCCTTTAATAAATGCTTTTGTTAGACAGGTGAGGAACGGGAGTAGATGAAAAAAAAAAAAAACATGGTTTCCCTTTATACAACAACAGACCATTTAAAAGTAGCTAGTTTGACCACAAAGCCTCATGCTGAATATTCAACATCCCTTGTGCTCTCCAACTCTGGCTGGATACAACAACTCCGGTACAGTCACGATCTGCATCCTGCAGCTCCTGTCTGCCAGGAACTTTGTTGGACCCTTGTATATTGATGTATCCTGTCTGTAGTACCATGTTCCACCAAAGGGGCCACTGTGGTACTCAGACTGCTCTCATCTGCCAGACCTGCCTCGTTATTCCTGGAAGCTTAAACACCTGCCTCTGGTCTATTAAAGCCTGCCTGTCCCAGCAACCTTTGCCAGATCATCTGTTGCATTTCCTGTGTTGCGGTGCTTGTTCCCATGTCTTATCCCGATTGATCTTCAAGTCTTCTCTCCTGTTCTGATGTCCTGTTCTCTGGCTCCTGTAGTCTCTGCAGATTGTCTCAGCCACTGTGTCTACTCTACTAACCTGTGGTAACGCTCTGCAGATTATTGCTACCTGTTCTCTGAAGTCTCCAGCACATCTATCCGCAGATCATCACCATCGCATTCTGTACCTGTTATCTTCAGTGCCTTGCTCCGCAGACTCACACTTAGTGCATCATCTCCACTACTTTGTGGTAAAGCCCTGCAGATCATCGCATCCTGTGTCCGTTATCTTCAGTGCCTTGCTCCGCAGACTGTCACACCTAGTGTGTCATCTTCACTACTGCGTGAAAAAGTCCTGTAAATCATCGCTTTCTGCTTATGTTATTTACTGAGTTCTTTTGCCATTTCTGCCATACCGTACCGTTCTGCATTGTGAAACCTTTGTAACCGGTGTTTAATCAAAACCACTTCATTCATTACGCTCTTTCCGTGGTTTTATATTGGGAATCCTGACAGGTAATACCAGCAGCATGGGGTGACCTAATATCCAGTGGCCTGCACTGGCTGATTGCTTTTAGTTAAGGCACATAAAAGACAGTGGCCTCCCACTACTTGTCTAATCCATTAAGTGCAGGGGCTCTTCCCAGCCATCCTTGTATGGTGTTGGACAGGGAAAAAGGAAAACCAAGATGTACCACCTTTGCCACCTTTCTATTCCCTGTGTATCAGACAAGGGTTTCATAAGACCAAATAATAAAATGCCTTTAGAATCTGTATAATTTTCAAGGATCCCAGAACAATACACCCAGTATCCTCATCATCATCAGTTATTTATATAGCGCCACTTATTCCGCAGCGCTGTACAGAGAACACATTCACATCAGTACCTGCCCCATTGGAGCTTACAGTTTAAATTCCCTAACACACACACACACAGACAGACTATGGTCAATTTTTTTGATAGCAGCCAATTAACCTACCAGTATGTTTTTGGAGTGTGGGAGGAAACCAGAGCACCCGGAGGAAACCCACGCAAACACAGGGAGAACATACAAACTCCACACAGATAAGGCCATGGTTGGGAATCGAACTCATGACCCCAATGCTGTGAGGCAGAGGTGCCAACCACTAGCGACTGTGCTGCCCAAACATTATCATTGTAACAAAGATGGTGAATGTGTACATTGTATAAACTTGGGCACTGCAGCTGTTGTTAAATCACAATTTAAGGTTCTCTAAATGTTTGACTGCTTTCCATTATAAGATAAATTATTCAGCAGCAGTTTGACCATCTCGATAGATCATGAATAGTTTCAGAAAAGTTAATAACGGTGACATTATCCTGATAATTTTGACATTACACTGTTTTTGCTATGTGAATTTTTATTTGTATAAAGTTTTTTAAGATATAAAAAAACTTTATTACACTTGAGGGATTCCAAATCCAGAAAAACAATAAATTACCACAGTTATGACTTTCAAGTTTCTGATTAATTATGGCTGTTTACATGCCTGTATTCAGTGTTGAAACTTCCGCCACTGAAGGGGGTGCGATAAAGCAGAGGCCTGTCTGAGAGAGGCTCAGTGATGCTGGTCCATCTGCTGCCGAGGCCGCTGCTCTGCTCTATTAAGCATGCACAGTAAAGCCACATTTTGGTTTTGCATTTCTTAACAAATCCCAAACAGGGCTCTCCTCTGCAGATGTGCCATTTCCCATGCGTAGTGCATGGCCCCTGGGGGATGGATCAGCCAGCATCACCAACCCCCTCAAAAAATTACTATGGGGATCAGATAAAGAAAACTATGCCCGTATTATTTATATTGTTACAGTAAATTGATATTTATTTTTTTTCAAGAGACCGAGCTAAACTCTTATAAAACCCAAAAGGTATTAAATGATACAGTCTGAAAACAAAAACTCCAAAGTAAAATTAGGGATGTGCACCGGTGACTTTTGAGGTCTCGTGTTTTGTGTTTTGGATCCGGATTTTCTCGATGTTTTGGGTTCGGATTTGTTTCGCAAAACACCTGCCGAAAGGTTTTGGATTCGGATTTTTGTTGAAAAAAAACTAAAAAGTGTAAAAATCAAGTTTTTGGGCTTATTTTCACTCCTACGCTATTATTAACCTCAATAACATTCAATAACAATAATTTCCACTAATTTAAAGGCTATTCTGAACACCTAACACCTCACAATATTTTTTTTTTTTTTAGTATAAAACGTTGCAACGAGGTATCTTTCTGGACTGCGTAGAGGAGTGTTCCCCACAATATAATTAAAAACCCATCAACTGGTCTGAATTACACCCAAAAATAGTATCTGGACTGCGTAGAGGACTGGCCACTGGCCACTGGCCACTACAATATAATATATAGAAAACCTTCAACAGGTCTGACTTACACTCAAAAATAGTATCTGGACTGCGTAGAGGACTGGCCACTGGCCACCACAATATAATATATAGAAAACCTTCAACAGGTCTGAATTACACCCAAAAATAGTATCTGGACTGCGTAGAGTAGTGGGCACTGGGCACCACAATATAATATATAGAAAACCTTCAACAGGTCTGCATTACACCCAAAAATAGTATCTGGACTGCGTAGAGGACTGGCCACCACAATATAATATATAGAAAACCTTCAACAGGTCTGAATTACACCCAAAAATAGTATCTGGACTGCGTAGAGCACTGGCCACCACAATATAATATATAGAAAACCTTCAACAGGTCTGAATTACACCCAAAAATAGTATCTGGACTGCATAGAGTAGTGGGCACTGGGCACCACAATAAAATATATAGAAAACCTTCAACAGGTCTGAATTACACCCAAAAATAGTATCTGGACTGCGTAGAGGACTGGCCACTGGCCACCACAATATAATATATAGAAAACCTTCAACAGGTCTGCATTACACCCAAAAATAGTATCTGGACTGCGTAGAGTAGTGGGCACTGGCCACCACAATAAAATATATAAAAAACCTTCAACAGATCTGCATTACACTGCACATACGGCTGCTGCTCCATCCTCTCCATCATATACATGTTGGAGTTTCAGCGTGTGAAAACCTCTTGTTTTTGATAATGTCAGTGCATTTTGAATATTTTTCAATTTGCCCCACAACACTGAATGTACTTTATCTATGATACGCATCTATCTTTCTTGACTGCGTAGTGTGGTGGCCCCGGTACACAATTTGGTACCGAGGCCACAATATAATTAAAAAACCCTCCACGGGTCAGAATTTCACCAAAAAAGGGTATGGACTGCGTAGTGTGATGTGCCCGGAACACAATTTTTTACAGCGCCAACAATATAATTAAAAAATTGGGCATCAACTGTCACCGTTGTTTAATATCTGATACACCTAAATATGGACTGCACAGTGGAGTGGCCCCGGTAGTAAATTTGGTGCCGGGGCCACAATACCTCCTCCAACTTCCAAGTGTAGTGTTTATAAAGACAGACAGCGTAGAAGTGTTATTAGTTGACTTTCTTAACCCTAAAATTGTCCATGTTGCAAATATTCGTGCAATGGAGAGTTACTTTTTCATTGAAAGACTCAAGCTTTCAAGTGTAGTGTTTATAAAATATAAACAACAATACAGTAGTTTTAGAGCACGTCAATACCTCTTGTTTTAAATTATGACAGGGCATTTTACTTTTGGTTTAATTTCTTGAATTTGTTTAAATTTGGTTTTACTTTTTGAACATGGCAAACGACTGTTGATTGGTCATATAATGCAAAAAAAAAGTTCCAAGATGGAATTGTCCTTGGGCCCTCACACCCACCCTTATGTTGTTGAAATAGGACATGCACACTTTAACAAACCAATCATTTCAGCGACAGGGCCTACCAAACAACTTTGGCTGAAATGATTGGTTTGTTTGGGCCCCCACACCAAAAAAGCTATTCATCTCTCCCTGTACAGACTAAACAGGCTCTACTGAGGCAAGATGTCATCCTCATCCTCAACCTCTGATTCCTCTCCCCCTACAGTGTGTACTTCCTCCTCATCACACATTATCAATTCGTCCCCGCTGGACTCCACAACCACAGCTCCCTCTGTACTATCTGGAGGGCAGTGCTGTACTTCATTAAGGAATTGATTATTCATTTTTATAAACATCATTTTTTCAACGTTATGAGGAAGCAACCTCCTTCGCTGCTCACTGACCAGGTTCCCCGCTGCACTAAAAACTCTTTCCGAGTACACACTGGAGGGGGGACAACTCAGCTAAAATAGAGCCAGTTTGTACAGGGGCTTCCAAACTGCCTTTTTTTCCTGCCAGTAACAATATGGACTGTCTGACATGTCTACTTGGATGGTGTCAGCAAAGTAATCATCCACAATTTTTTCTATTGTGACAGCATCCAATGCAGCGAGAGTAGACATGTCTGCAATGGTTGGCAGGTCCTTTAGTCCGGACCAGATGTTATCAGCATCCCCGCCAGAGCCTCTTTTAGGAAAACTGAGCTTTTTCCTCGCAGCCATAGATGTGGAAGAAAATGAGGGTGGAGCTGTTGGCATGTCACGGTCCTCTTCAGAGGACAATCTCCTGACCGGCAGGTCTTTGCACAGCTGTAGACTTGTGTCCACCGGAAACAGAGACACAACATACGCTTTAAACCGAGGATCGAGCAT
This sequence comes from Mixophyes fleayi, assembly GCF_038048845.1. Lineage (NCBI taxonomy): Eukaryota > Metazoa > Chordata > Amphibia > Anura > Limnodynastidae > Mixophyes > Mixophyes fleayi. The sequence goes on from NC_134408.1 coordinate 77,942,245, forward strand.
GGTGGCCAGAATGTATTCCTCTGACTTTAAAAGAGTGACCACCCTCGGATCCTGGCAAAGCATACGAAGGGCTACATCCACAAGAGCTACATGCTTGGTGTAATCGCACCAGCTCCTCCCTCACTTTCTCCAGCTGCTTCTGCAACAGCCTGATCAGGGGAATGACCTGACTCAAGCTGGCAGTGTCGGAACTGACTTCTCGTGTGGCAAGTTCAAATGGCTGCAAAACCTTGCACAACACGGAAATCAGTCTCCACTGCGCTTGACTGAGGCGCATCCCCACTCCTTTGCCTATGTCGTAGGTGGCTGTGTAGGCCTGAATGGCCTTTTGCTGCTCCTCCATCCTCTGCAGCATATAGAGGGTGGAGTTCCAGCGCGTCACAACCTCTTGTTTGAGGTGATGGCAGGGCAGGTTCATGCTTTTTTGATGTGCCTCTAGTCTGCGGTAGGCACTGGCTGAATGCCGAAAGTGTCCAGCAATTTTGCGTGCCACCGCAAGCATCTCCAGCACACCCCTGTCACTCTTGAGGTAATGCTGCACCACCAAATTAATGGTGTGGGCAAAACATGGGACGTGCTGGAAATTGCCCATATTTAATGCCCGCACAATGTTACTGGCATTGTCTGACACCACAAATCCCCATGAGAGTCTAAGTGGGGTAAGCCACTGGGAGATAATTTCCCTCAGTTTCTCTAATATGTTGTCAGCGTTGTGCCTCTTATTAAAGCCTGTAATACACAATGTTGCCTGCGTTTGCACGAGCAGCCATTTTGTAGATGCTGCTACTGATGCAGCTGTTGCTGTTGCTGCGGAAGGGGATGCATCTACCCAGTGGGCTGTCACAATCATATAGTCCTTCGTTTGCCCAGAACCACTTGTGCACATGTCCTTGGTTAAGTGGACAGTGGGTACAACCGCATTTTTTAGAGCACTGAGGACACTTGATCGTACTTCTCTGTACATTTTTGGTATCGCCTGCCTAGTGAAGTGGAATCTCGACGGGATTTGGTACCGGGGACACAATACCTCCATCAACCCTCTAAATCCCACTCCACTGATGGCGTACACCGGGCACACGTCTAACACCAACATTGCAGTTACAGCCGCAGTTATACGCTTTGCAATAGGGTGACTACTATCGTATTTTGTGGTCATGGCAAACGACTGTTGGACGGTCAATTGTTTTGTGAAAGACTTAGCGGTCTTACGACTTCCCCTCTGAGAAGATGACCGACTAACAGCAGCAGTGGCAGTAGTAGGCGTACCGCTGCAGGATTCCTCGGATGAATCCCGTATTGAGGAGGACTCAGTCTGGCTGCTGACTTGGGCTGCAGGACTGAATCTGATGGAGATTGTGGAGGAAGTTGACGAGGAGGGTGTTGCTGGTGTGTATCCAACTGGACCACGGGATTTAGGAGTCCCTGTACCGATGAGGGTCCTAGCCCCAGTTCCTGAACTAACCACTGAACTATGAAGGTTATTCAGGTGACGTATAAGGGAGGATGTCCCTATGTTGGCAAGATTCTTACCCCTGCTTATTTGAGCTTTACATAAGCTACATATGGCCATACATTGGTTGTCTGGATTTGGATAAAAATAACTCCAGACCGAAGAGGTGCATTTTTTGGTCTTCTGACCAGGCATGACGATGGGCTTTTTCATCCCATGAACATCAGCTGTTTCCCCCCCCCGTGCCTCATTTACAATAACCACATCACCATCCTCATCATCAAGTTCCTCCACAGCGCCAGCTACATCATCAATAGGCTCCTTCCGAGCCACCTCTTCCCGTACAGTGATGGGAAGGTCAGGCTTGACAACCACCAACACCCTTGGATTCGCCTTGGGGATTTGTGATAATTTCTCTTTAGAAGGCAGTGTTGTTTGCTGTTTTGTTGCTGACAGCATAACTCTCTTCAATTTTTTGTAGGGGGGAGGAGGAGGAGGGCTAAGATCCGTGGGTGAAGCTGAACCACTAGTCATGAACACGGGCCAGGGCCTAAGCCGTTCCTTGCCACTCCGTGTCGTAAATGGCATATTGGCAACTTTACGTTTCTCCTCAGATGATTTTAAGTTTCTCTTTTTGCTACTTTTTCTTAACTTGGGCTTTTTGGATTTTACATGCCCGGTACTACGAGATTGGGCATCGGGCTTGGAAGACGACGTTGATGGCATTTCATCGTCTATGTCATGACTAGTGGCAGCAGCTTCAGCATTAGAAGGAAGTGGGTCTTGATCTTTCACTACTTTATCCTCCAAATTTTTGGTCTCCATTATATGTAGCACAAGATACTGCAGAATGTGTGAACTTGGTAATATTGCAGTACCAATGGACTTATACTGCTGGATTGGTTTTGCAAATTTGGTTATAATTATTTTATTTATTTATTTTTTTATTTAAATTTTTTTTATTTTTTAAAAACTTGGGAATAATGGGGAAATAACTATGCCCTTGGAAGCACAGAGCACAGGACACAGCACCACTGGACTGATACTGCAGAATGTGTGAACTTTGTAATATTGCAGTACTACTGGACTTTTACTGCTGAATGTGTGAACTTGGTAATATTGCAGTACCAATGGGCTTATACTGCAGGATTGGTTGTGCAAATTTTGTTGTAATTAAAAAAAAAAAAAAATTAGTTTTTGGTATTTTTTTAAATAACTTTTTTTTATTTTTTTAAACACTTGGGAATATTGGGGAAATAACTATGCCCTTAGAAGCACAGAGCACAGGACACAGCACCACTGGACTGAACAGGACACAGCACAGGACCCAGCAGCACCACTGACCTCAGAAGGACAGAGCACAGGACACAGCACCACTGGACTGGGCACAGCACAGAACTGAACTGAACAGAACTGAACAGCACGAGATATAGCAGGACAGAGGACCACCTAAAGCACCCTCCCTCTACCCTGATCAATGCCCGAGTGAAGATGGCGGCGACTAGCGGGGAATTTATAGGATTCGAGTATCGCGAGATCCGACAACGGGATTATGAGTCAGAGCCTCAGTTTCAGATTTGAATTTGGCGCCAATACCCGGATCTGTCTCGGATCCGACTCGGATCGGCAACGTTCGGGTGGGCTCGGATTTCATAAATCCGAGTGCGCTCATCTCTAAGTAAAATAATGGGAGAACATAGAAAACAATTTTAGAACTGGCCACAGTGGCTTAAGTTAACCATTTTTTACAGCATGTGAAATGTCTACACATGGTGGAATATCAATGAAGAACTTGATCTTACAGTAAAGTAAAATGTTGAAATGTGATGAAAAAAGCAAATACAGTATATCCCTATGTTTTCCTTACATGTTCACACATATCCAGAGCTGTATTTTAACGCTTAAGTACTGTGTAACTTTAGTCTTACTAAAGTATGTATGTTATCTTTCACTTTATTAGCTAATAATGACAATTGCTATCAAATATCAATTATCTGTTAAATGTATATTTTTTTTCTTTCTTTGTAGGTAAAATCTGTAATAAATCTTCTGTTTGCCGCATTTACAGGAGACGTGTCTGCCCTTAGAAGGTAAAGCAAATCAGTTGTCCTAAACATGGATTTAGAATAAACATAATTTAAAAAATGTAATTTTGAATTGATGTTTTATTTCTTTAAGACCATGGCATTAGTCTCTTTCTCTGAGCAATAATGCCAGTAATGAACCTTCCAGTTGATGTGTTGAACAAATAAAGCTTAGATAAATCTAAATTATTGCACAGTGTGTCCATAGTCTTCTACTTCACATTACTGTTACATGGGGCCATGTGAACGGCCTAGTACAGTGTTGCCTAACCTGTGAAACTCCAGGTGTTGTGAAACTACAAGTCCCAGCATACCCTTACAGCAATAAACTGCTATATATTGGCAAAGCATGCTGGGACTTGTAGTTTTACAACACCTGGAGTACCACAGGTTAGCCAACACTGGCCTAGTAGATCATAGTAATACCTATTCTGCTGTTGAGTTACCACAGAGCTTCAGTTGTCCATTTTAGGACAAACTGTATATGTGAGATTGATCTATGTTGAGGTTTTCAAGTTACAGCATTTACATTGCTAAGGGACATTAGTTATCCCTTTAGAATGATCTGCATTTCTGCACTGATTTGATATGAAGACTATTTGATCTTACTCTAAGAGCTAGATTTACTAAACTGCGGGTTTGAAAAAGTGGAGATGTTGCCTATGGCAACCAATCAGATTCTAGCTTTTATTTATTTCATTTATTTAGTGCATTCTACAAAATGACAGCTAGAATCTGGCAACATACCCACTTTTTCAAACCCGCAGTTAAATATACCCCTAAGACTCATTACCGGATAAAGAAAATCTGGTTGAACAAGTGAAACATTTAAGAAAATGTATTTTATATCTTTACTGAACACTATGTTTATTGACAAAGTATGAAACTTTATATTTATGTAATAGCACCTAATAACAGCAATTAATTTTCCTAAATATGTACTTTGGTGTAATGATGACTCCACATAACATTGGAAGTATATTGGCCACTTCTTCTTTATAGAACTGCATCGGTGTACTGAAATTTTGAGCTTTCACGCAAGTGCTCACTTCATTCAGCTCTTCCCAGGCAATTTCAATTGGGTTAAGTTGGCTATTACAATTTTTTTTTTTATCACAAACATTCTATCATATTGCAGATCACGGACATAAGTAGTCTCCTGTGCAATTGACACAATCCGGAATTTGTTGTTCCCTGTTTACTTTTCACACCAGAATAACCACTTCACCATGTCCATACAGTGGTGCTAAAAAGTTTGTGAGCGCTTTAAAATTTTCTGAATTTCTGCATAACTGTGAGTTTAAATGTATTCAGATCTTCATCATAAATATAGAAAAAGAGATTCAAATAACGCACAAAACTATATTCTTTTTCATTTCATTTATTGATAAAAACATTAAGGGGTTGATTTATTCCGAACACTTGAACTTCGTTCCGCCTGTATTTATATCCAAGCAGATCTCAAAATATGTTTCCATTTGAATCTTGTTGTAAGTACAATGTGCAATTTAAGGTCACATCAGATTGCATAAAAAAAAATATTATAAAATAAATGAACAACTGATAACTGTATAATCATGAATAAATCCATATGGATTTAAAAAAAATATATTAACATTAAATACATGAATAAAGATGCTTTTAATGCATTCTATCCTGCCTTTTTATAGTCTTATTTAATCTTTTTTGCATACTCATGTTCTGTGCTGAGCACGCATATGTATAGTTTTTAAAACATCCATGCCATTGTCAACATTTACCCTTGCCCTGTACCTGGTGCAAATGATACGGCTGAAACCAAGCATATGTCACACACCAGGCTCTCAGGTCCTGTCACTTACTTCTTCGCTGCCTTTCCAAGAAGTCCATGCGGTTCTCAGGCTCTTCTGGTTTCAGACCTCTCTGTAAGATGCTGTCCAGTCGGTCTGCACTGCAGAGATCTTTCCAGAATCAGAATATAGGCTTCACTTGGATATTGTCAGTTTTCTTGAGTCCACCATCAAGCAAATACTGAAAAAAAGTAATGTGCATTGTCACGGAGTGTTTCTGACTGAAGACCACCTGCAGCTATTGGCGCTGCTACACAAGGAGACGCAAAGTCTAACATGCCCCTGGTCTTCACCAGGGAACCCCGCAAGGGAGTTTGGGGTTCACTGCAAGAGGTGTGCAGGTTGCAGCCCTCCAAGGTAGCTACCAGAGAGGTGAGCGGTGAACAATCATAGTCGTACAGGCAGACGTCTTAACCATGCGGGCAAGCGAGGTACCGAGGAGTAGACAAAGGCGAAGTCAGGAGGCCAAGAGTCAAAACCAGATAACAGGAAACAGGCCAGAGGGATATCCATGGCAAAGTCAGGAAAAGCCGGTTCAGTACACAGGAATTCAGGCAGCAGACTAGTAAATGTAAGTACAGGAGTGCTGGAGCATAGGGAGACCTAGATTCTCTAGGCACCCTAAAGGTGCCAGAGTAGTGTCTGGCGCCTTCTCCGCACTGACACTTGGAGCAGGAAACGGACGCCTGCTCCCTCTCGGCAGCCGCATCCCATTGCCTCGCAACGGGACGCTTCTATTCCCCTGCACGCTGACCGCTCACCTGTCTGTGGTCAACGTATCTGACCGCCGAATCTCCATCACCCAATCAGGGTGCACATTAGGGTTTATATGGCGCCCTCTGACACCTGTAAGGTGTCAGAGTATTGGTTCACTCCTGCTCCAGCGCTTCCTGAAATTCTGATCATGTGTTCTTCGGTTCTGACTCGGCTTCCTGTTACTATTCTCCTGTGTTACGTTTTGTACTTCGCTGCTCGGCTGGTTTGACTATTTGGCTTGACCTGACTTCTCTCAGAATCCTCCCTGTGTACCGCATCTCTCGTTTGGCTTTGACCTGGACTGTCTGACTACGCCTGTCTACTACTGTCGCTACACTGTTGACTGTCTTGGAGAACCGCGACTTGTGTACCCGCTGCAGCTAAGCCCAAACTCCCTTGCGGGGGGGCCCTGGCAATTACCAGGGGTACGTTAGATTCCACGTCTCCCTGATCAGTTTCGTTAATACCGGTTAGCGGCCATCTCTGCAATTCCGTGACAGAATCCAAGTCACACCCCATTATACTATTTCTATTTTATCTCTGTTTCCACCTTATCACAGATGTAATATGGTCTTTTCTACCTAACCATATGCAAACATATGCTATATGCCCCATCTAACGGGAATTTGCAGACATACTGAGCCTTATTCATGTTAGGATGTATGTCCATTAGCGTATCTTAAATGAAATAGCTCTATGCATGCTCAGAAACAGACCTTACGCCAATGAAAGCAATTGCATGCAATTCATGTCTGAATGCAAATGACACTTGTAACCGGATAGGCTTAGTTCGCCACCCGATCTGTTGGAAATGAAGGATTAAGGGATGTTCTTCTTACACAGTTTATCAGGGTTTCTTTCTCACCGTCAGTAACTGACCGTTATTGACTACTCATACTGGTGACACCTTGCCACCAGACACTCGCCGATTGCGTATGCCAACTGCGCAATAGTTGTAGGAGAATCTCACCGCCATTACAGGGCACCTACAACCGCTGACTCAGCGCCTCCTGCTGTCAGTTGGCTGCTACCTCCTGACCGCTTAATATGGATCAGGACTCCTGGGTAGCACACTGAGTGTCGTCACAGACAAGACAGCCGGGGAACGGATTAGAGCGTATGCTCTTATCTGTTGGTCACAGGATACAGCAGGCAATATGTGCCAGGCAGAATCTTCAAGTAGTGATGTTTTACTGCCCAAGGGTCCTTACAAGGACATTTACACAATAGTTAAAGGTACTAGTGATCTTCCAAAAGTCCAGATGTATAATACAATTTGATTTGGATGTGTCTGAATACTCCAGGTCTATATATTCTCCCTATACTATATCAGACTCATACTTAGATGTGATAAAAGAGAGTTATCAACACAAGAGCACTCTTAATGGGAACACTTACCTGACACATTCTTGAGCATCAGTTTGGAGTTACATGTAACTGTGATATGCGGATACCGCAGTGGAGGAGTCTCTTTATCAAAAGCCATTGTTTGGAGTCACACACAGTTGTGGCATACGGATGTTTTAATATAGGATATTCTCTACAGTAAGTCTGACAGTAGTGGCTATTGTTTAAAAAAATATTCCACTCTATATTATGGATTTTTCTCTATAGTCTATCCAACTGCCCTTATTACATTACTGGGGTTACATACAATATAATGTTCAATGTATGTATTTTTTGTCATAAAATTTCCACCGTGGTTTAATGTTTATTTTAAGGTTGAATTGTAATAAATTATTATATTTGTGTTTCAAGCTTTGTGCTCTCTTTTGTTTTTTATGCTATTTATGTTTCATACGGGCCCCAGAACCCGCTTTATGAGAGCTGCAGCTTGAATAGGCACTGTTATTTATGTTACATAGGTCTGTTTAGCGCCTAACTTGCTGTTTTGTTTTATTAAGTTGAAATACAAAATACAGCTTTTATATACTGTTTCTGACACACATGTTGGTAGGGGGTAACCCAGCCCCCTGATCCTAGCTGTCACCAGAAAGTCTGAGATAATACATCAGATCTTTAGCATAAGAATGTATTATGTTCTCTAAATTTGGATTTAATGCAATTTAAACTTAATAAAATTCACATTAATCTGTGATTTCCTAAATTACTTGCTGTTACATTTTTCAGATAAGTTTCCTATCTCTCTAAGACATAGGATGAAAGGCCCCCTTCTGTGCATTCAGGCTAAAAAGATGTGGTCACTCAGGTGAAAAGACTTAATTAGCATGGGACCTCCTTTCGAAAAGTTACAAAAACAAATTATGACATCATTTTTCAAAAATCGGTGCATTTCCAATACAAAATTTGGTACATTTACATTATATACATTGGCCAACTGCGCCACTAATTAAAATCAATTTATACAATAAGTTATTTATAAGTGATCGAGCCACAACACTTATGACTATCACCTGAGGGGCAGAACAGGGGAATGAAGGAGTGGCCTAATGTTGGCAATGTACAGTAAGGGTGTGTCGAATGTGGCCAGATGCAGATGTGGCCAATTGAAGTGTTGAACTACGCTTAATTATGGCTGTATCGTTTGTACCAACTACAGGGCTGGTGTAATTGATGACTGACACAGCAAAGTCTTTTATAGGTAGTGTATAAAATCCTGGAGCATACCAATAGGTCTTAGTCAATTCTGCCATACCAGTCTTTGATAAGTGTGTTAAACCATTACTAAGCTGTGCCAATGCAGGGTACAAACCTTTTAGTGCAACAGGCTTACCATCATTACTGCGCCACAAACCTGTGTGGTCTGGTTCACATCCTCCCTGCTGCCAGTTGGATACCTCCTTAATTACTCTTAAATTAAGTATGGTCGAAAAACTTTTTTCTCAACTTATACATGGATTGTCACACAAACAAAACGCAGTTTTTTTCCCAAGGCTTATTTCACAGTATACTTATTGAGAAAAAAAATTATATTTGAAATTGCAATATTACAGAACCTCAATCCCCATTATCACAATTACAGAGAGTGTAGTAACTATTAAATCCTTACCCTTAGTTAAAACACCAGACCCAGATGAGCTATCTAATACTTACAATAAAGCACTCACCCGTATTCTACCCCCGCACTTAAGCCAACTGTTTAATCAAGCATCATTTCAAGTCTTGACTTCCTTTATCTCTGGGAATAGGGAAAATGCATAAATAATAACTAACAATTATGCACTCTATGTGGTGGTATTTGCAATATGGTGGCTTGGAATCACAGTATTTTGTGATTAGTATACAGAAGTAATCTTTATCTTATACAGCAACATACCCACACAGTGTTTCACCGAAAAAATATTTCTTACATACACCTGCAATAGAACTAAATGACCTAGCTGTAATCCCGGCACTGTATCACAAGTAAAATTACTAAAATTACTAACAAAATCACTACAGACTGATATGAAATGTAGTAAAATTAAGCTCATACAAGTTTAGTAGGTACACAAATACATATCCCTACCTATACCTATATAAAATGGAACAGCAGAAAACAAATGTTATTCTTCTAGTAATCCACCATAAAATCAAAGACATTCACTCCCTTACTGAAAGAAAAAGAATGACTGATATCTTCAAGCCAATGTGTTGTTACTACATAGGAAAATTTTTAATTGCTTTTGAATTATTGACACATACTTGAAAAGCTTTTTTCTTAACTATGCATGCATTGTCAGATGAACAGGACATAGTTTTTTCGAAGACTTCTTTTACAGTGTATGATATTTGTTAAGTGGAGAATTTTGCCACATCAATCCCCCCACAACAACAGCCCCTTCTTGTAACACACTGAAATTTTCATATAGAAAAGGGAGGGGTACATTCTTCACACACGATCTAGCTTTTTTCCAAAAAATATACGTCTGCGGGACATAATAAGGTGGCATTTACTCATTTTTTCTCTAAAAGCCTCAGATTATATGACTTTCATTCATTAAACTGTTTACTTAAAACATTTTTTTCTAGTTATCTAAAATTTCAACATCAAAGGTACCTGTTATAGGAAAGGTTAATTTATCAGAAGTCTGCTGATGCCAGCGCTTATGGTACTTGCCAACAATTAGACCATTCTTCCTAAACATGTGACTAGCAACTGACCCTTCAGCATATCTGTTTTTTACCCATTTTTAATGACATATTCACTTCACAACACAATGCCAGTCACAATATTTAAACCTTCCATCTGGGTACTGTAAACTGCAGTAATACAGACAAAACAGGTTACCCTTGACTTTGCAAGACTGTGTCCGCTAAAAGTGTCTCAACACAAAACCAGGAAGAACAAATACAATTAAACCATCAAAGTTTGTAGAATAACAAAATCAATAACTATGACAGGACTGTCTGTTGTGTTGCTGGGTAACAGTTGGGCTTGCCTTGCCACCGTCCCCTTTCTTTATCCCAAATACGCCCTCTAACCGCAGTAGAAGGGGCTTAAGCTGCTGCCATCACTGGACTCCTTAGTGGCATCCAGTAACTCGTCCTTTTTGGTAACTTTTGCCTTCAGATCAGTGTTGCTGTGGAGGGTGCCCCTTCCTTATCACACTGGCCAGAGCTTTAGCAAAGCGATGGTACTGGAAAGCTAGGTCCAACCACAGAACAGCCGGTGGACGGATTAGTTTTGGTCTACTCTGCAGGTCACAGGAATTAGGCGTTAAAGCAAGTTCCTTAAGCAATGATATTTATTAGCTCAGGAAGTCCTAAAAAGGACAGTTACAGCCATTAGTTGAAGGTACTAGCGACATCCAGAAAGGTACAGATGGAATGATACATTTCAGTACAAACCAGTGCTCTTTATATACACCTTCTGAGACACATGTCAGCAGGTTGTAACGTCACCCCCTGATCCTCCCCGCCCCCAACACATCTGAGTTATTTTGTAGTATCAGGATGTAATATGTTTCCCAAAACATGGATTTAGATGTAATGCAAAGTTAACAAAATTTACACTAATCTGCTATATCCCAAAACCTTCTGGTGCATTATTCGGACATGATCTGAGATGCAGGATAACAAACCACACAGACAAAGATGTAGCAGCCCCCCTACTGTGTATACAGGCTAAACAGACATGTTGGCCACTGAGATGAAAAGGACTTATTAATATGAGGGACTCTCTTTAGAAAAGTTATACAAATCCAATCTTGACATTCTGTCTCAGAAGTTAAAAATCAATACCTCAGAAATGAATTAATTTCCTATACAGAAATATAACACAATATAATACAATAAGTGCATTTCTAATATGCAGTATCATGAATCACTGCATTTCAAACTATATAAATTGGCACACTGTGCTAACAATTTAAATGTATTATTACAATAACTTATTTATAAGTGATCCGGCCACACTCCTCCCCCCATTGTCCATGCGGGCCATGTCCTCATGATTTTGCTCCTGGTCCCGCAATGTCTTAGTGTTACCAGAGGTGACCTTGGGGACCTAGCTCTTCCTGCCGAGACAGTCCATCTGCATTGTTGTGAGCCTTTCCTTGCTTGTGAATGATGTGGAAGTAATAAATTTGAAGTGCAAGGCCCCATCGCAAAAGTCTGCTATTCTCCCCTGAGGTGTGTTGTAGCCACTTTAAAGGGTTATGATCAGTCACCACAGCAAAATGTCATCTATACAAGTAAGGTGGAAGTCTTTTTAATGCCCAAACAATTGTCAAACCTTCCTTTTCAATTGTGGCATATCCCACCTCCCGATTTACCAGCTTCAATAGATTAAGCAACTTCTATTGATTGTATTAAAATATCGAGTATCCAAGCGTTCGAGAGTTTGATATAATATTTGGCTGGATTAAGAGCAGTATAGCATTAAAGATCGAGTAGAGTATATCTAAATTAATCATTCTGAGCTAATTGGTTCACATGTTTCTCTAAAACCAAATGTACATTTTGCTAAATGCTTCATCTTAGAGGCAACCCGTTCCTCTTCCGGGCAGACTATTTAAACTATCCCCGACCAATGGATGTTAATTTCAGTTGATTGATACTTGTCAACCCCAATAGATTGTTATTCAGAAATCTCATACCGCTGCATGGAAAACGAAATTATTATAAAAGAAGAAGAGGAGAGTTGTTTATTCTCTTCAATAATAAATAAAAGTATTTGATGGCTGTCGGATAAAATAATTATTTTAATCAAATTAAATCTACACATTAGATCAAATTCAAAAGTGATTTGTAAAAGAACTCATTAAATATTAATTTCTCCTTTTGGTTGAAAGGTATTAACCAAAGACCACATAGACCTTTCACGCCATGATCTTCAAAATTGGTAACTATAATACAGATTATATGATATTCATTTTACTGTTGATACCACATTGAAAAACTGAATTATTGTTTTATTAATTCTGCATGATTTATTATCAATATTTAATATATCAATATTTTGTATCGTTTATTTTCTAGTTTTTTATATTTTTATACATTTGTAATTTTTATGTTTTTAATATTATTTTTCAGATTTAATTTTATCAAACTTTTATATTGTTTATATATAATATTATATTATTATAGTGTGATCTGTATTAAATCCCAAATGATGAGTGAACATATTACATGTGCTAAAATAGTTTATATAAGTACAGTACAATGTTTTAGCAATATTTTAACCTTTGCAATAATAATAATTATATAACAGTACAGTATAATGTTTAGGTGATATTTAACTTTTATAATGACAAACTAAACTCATATTGTGAATAAACTTAGACTTGTGATTAAATAAAGTGAAAAATTGTATTCTGTGTATGTATATATGTGTGTGTGTGTGTGTGTGTGTGTGTGTGTGTGTGTGTGTGTGTGTGTGTATATATATTGTGGCAAAAGCCCGCTACTGCAAAAGCACACGCAAACAACTTGTTCCTTTTTATGTAGTTTTATTGTCGGGATGGTAAATGTTTGACACCGTACAGATTTCACAGCATTTCTTGGAGACCCTAAACCAGGGGTGGGCAAACCTGTCCTCAAGGGCCATATCCAGTTCATGTTTTTAGGATTTCTGTCTGTAGAAACAGGTGGGAGAATTACTGACCCAGCCAAATAGATTAACTCAGCTGTACATGATTAAGGAAATCCTAAAAACATGAACTGGATATGGCCCTTGAGGACAGGTTTGCCCACCCCTGCCCTAAACGCTAGCTAGACATAGCTCAGCTCTCTCAAGACCAGCCAGCTTCCCCAGCGTTGATCTCAGTGCACAAATTATATAAACAAGCTTTTATACCTGATACTCCTCCCCCAGCCTTAGCTTGATGGACAGGTGACACACCCACCTTCTCTTTAAAAGGAAACGCCCATCACTGGCTCTGTAATTCAAACAGACACACCCTGTCTGTTTGCTGAGAGGAAGGATTTCAAGTCATGTAAGTTAAACCAAATTTAAACTATTGCTTTTCATACATAGGTCTTTACATTCAATTTAGGTACATTACTGCACAAATGTTTTACTCTACTTCCCTGCTTTCTCTGTATATTGCCAGCTAAATGCCTCCTTTTGTTACATATCCCTCCCCCTAGCGTCTCCAAGTAGGGGGACGCGGACTTAGCGAGGAGCGCATATTTCCGTGATAACGCATCTGCATTTTTGTGTAGAATCCCGGGTCTACGTTCTACTGAGAACTTGAAAGGTTGCAGTGCCAAGAACCAGCGGGTTACCTTGGCATTTACCTCCCGGTTGTTCTGCATCCATCTCAATGGTGCATGGTCTGTTATTAAGGTGAACTCTTTGCCTAGGAGATAATAGCACAGAGCTTCTGTAGCCCATTTTATGGAGAGACATTCTTTCTCCACAGTGGCATATTTTTGTTCCCTTGGAAGCAACTTACAGCTTAGGTACAGGACAGGATTTTCTACTCCATTCTTCTCCTGTGACAGGACTGCACCTAAGCCAACACCAGAAGCATCAGTTTGGAGGAAGAACCTCTGGGTAAAATCCGCTGCTTGTAGAACTGGGGAGGAACAAAGAGCTAACCGAAGATCAGACCAGGCGTTTTCTGCAGAGTCAGACCAGGTTAATCTATCTGGACAACTTTTTTTTTAACATGTCCGTTAGTGGAGCAGCTCTAGTGGCGAAGTGGCTTAAAAACCGCCTGTAGTAACCTACTAAGCCTAAAAAGGTTCTTAACTGTGACTTTTTCTCTGGTCTTGCCCAATTTTTGACTGCCTCCACTTTGTCTAGCTGGGGTTTGACATGCCCTCGACCAACAACGTACCCCAAATATTTGGCTTCTCTCAAGGCTATGGCACATTTCTCTGGGTTAGCTGTTAACCCTGCTGACCTTAATGAAGCTAAGACCGCCTCAACTTTGGCTAAATGGGATCCCCAGTCTGGGGTATAAATCACTATATCGTCCAGGTAAGCGGCTGCATAAGCTGTGTGAGGTCGTGGAAATTTATTCATGGCCCTTTGGAAGGTGGCAGGTGCCCCATGCAATCCAAAGGGTAGGACTTTATATTGATAGAGACCATCAGGGGTGGAAAATGCAGTCTTTGGCTTGGCCGTGGAAGTCAGGGGAACTTGCCAATAACCCTTTGTTAGATCAAGGGTTGTCAAATAATTGCTACCAGCAAGATTTTCCACTAGTTCATCGACACGTGTCATTGGATAGGCATCAAACTGCGACTTACTGTTTAGGCGCCTAAAGTCATTGCAGAACCTAATTGTCCCATTAGGTTTCGGGACAAGCACAATGGGACTATTCCACTCACTAGTGGACTCTTCAATCACATCTAACTGGAGCATCTTCTCGACCTCCTTTCTCACGTCCACCCGTCTGGCTTCTGGAATACGATAAGGCTTCTGCTTTACAATGACTCCTGGCGCAGTGACAATGTCGTGTTCGATTAAGGTAGTGCGCCCAGGAATGGAAGAGAAGACATCCCTGTTCCGGCGAATCATTTCTTCAGTCTGTTGTCTCTGCTGAATGGACAAAGCTGGCTCTATGGGCACTTCAGACTTTTCAATGGCAGTACTCACTACCTGAGGAGAGGTTTCCTCATCATACCAAGGTTTAAGGAGGTTAACATGGTATATTTGCTCCTCCCTTCTCCTACCTAACTGACGGACTCTGTAATTGACAGGACCGACAGCCTCTAGAACTTCATATGGACCCTGCCAATGGGCGAAAAGTTTGCTTTCCTGGGTGGGAACCAGGACTAGGACCTTGTCCCCAGGCTTGAAAGATCGAACAACAGCACTTTTATCATAACTTTTCTTCTGTCGTTCCTGAGCCTCATTTACATGTTGCTGCACAATGGGCCCTATCTTTCCTAGCCACTCATACATTTGTAACACAAATTGTACCAGATTTGGTTCCCTGGGACCTTGCTGCTCCCACCCTTCTTTTAACATATCCAAGATACCCCTGAACTGTCTCCCAAACAATAACTCAAAGGGACTAAACCCTGTTGAAGCTTGAGGTACCTCACGGATGGCAAACATCGAATAGGGAATAAGAGTATCCCAATCTTTTTTCTCTTGAGCCACTGCTTTCCTGAGCATGTGCTTTAATGTGCGGTTAAAGCGTTCCACCAAGCAATCAGTTTGTGGATGGTATACAGAGGTGTGAAGCGCCGTATCCCCTAGCAACTGGCACATGTCCTTCATCAGTTTAGACATGAATGGAGTACCCTGATCTGTGAGAATTTTGTTGGGTATTCCCAAGCGTGTAAACATCAATACAAGTTCCTTAGCTATGGTGCTGGACTTTATGTTTCGTAGGGGAATTGCCTCTGGATACCTGGTTGCATAGTCAAGCACCACTAGTATATATTGGTGCCCACGTGCAGATTTTTCCAGGTCCACAAATGATATAAACAAGCTTTTATACCTGATACTCCTCCCCCAGCCTTAGCTTGATGGACAGGTGACACACCCACCTTCTCTTTAAAAGGAAACGCCCATCACTGGCTCTGTAATTTAAACAGACACACTCTGTCTGTTTGCTGAGAGGAAGGATTTCAAGTCATGTAAGTTAAACCAAATTTAAACTATTGCTTTTCATACATAGGTCTTTACATTCAATCTAGGTGCATTACTGCCTAAATGTTTTACTTTACTTCCCTGCTTTCTCTGCATATTGCCAGCTAAATTACTCCTTTTGTTACTATATATATATATATATATATATATATATATATATATATATATATATATATATATATATGTATGTGTATATATATATGTATATATATAAACAATTACAATAGATAGTGCAGCGCGTAACTCTGTGAAGATAAACAAGTTCCAATTCAAATATTGTCCTTTGGAAGAAGTAGGTATCCTATGTTCAGGAGGCTGCCAAAATTCCCACAAAGCCAGATGGTGGACTGGAATAAATCTAAAACAAAATAAGTAGGAGGGGGCGCCACATAGTATAATACTGTATTCAACAATACAGATAGGTGTACCACAAGCCAGAATTTTAGATCACCAAGTGGATATAGGCACTCAGGTGTTAGGAGTGAATCAGTAAGGAAAAAAACACACACACAGGAGGAAATATTTCCAAGACCACCAGCACCATACCAATATGCGTACCAGATAAAAGAACTTTAAAGCTTATCTGTAGGTATAGTTGGTCCCTTCATAGATTAGAATAACTTTGATTCCCCTTCAGGCTGGTGGAGTGTTGTTGCTCAACATTTACAGGATCACAGACAGGCACTTCATATATCCTCAGTAATAACCATGTTTATATGAAGAAAAAAGGTTCTCATAGTGTAATACCATATGATTACATATTTATTGCAGAGTAAAATACAGATGTACACTTACATTAAAGATTAAGATATATGCTTATCTGGGTATCTTTAAGCTGGAACAGGACAGCAGGATCCAATAACTATCACGCTACCTCGTTGCCAGAGATACAGGTCACTGAGTCTTTAGGAAGATAATCCTCAGCAAGGTTCAACAAAGAACACGCTACCACGCGGTACTGGTACCTCCCATCATCGTACTTATCAGAGTAATAAATGTGTTTCGCTGACATCTCCATCTGGGAGTGACCTGTATCTCTGGCAACGAGGTAGCGTGATAGTTATTGGATCCTGCTGTCCTGTTCCAGCTTAAAGATACCCAGATAAGCATATATCTTAATCTTTAATGTAAGTGTACATCTGTATTTTACTCTGCAATAAATATGTAATCATATGGTATTACACTATGAGAACCTTTTTTCTTCATATAAACATGGTTATTACTGAGGATATATGAAGTGCCTGTCTGTGATCCTGTAAATGTTGAGCAACAACACTCCACCAGCCTGAAGGGGAATCAAAGTTATTCTAATCTATGAAGGGACCAACTATACCTACAGATAAGCTTTAAAGTTCTTTTATCTGGTAGGCATATTGGTATGGTGCTGGTGGTCTTGGAAATATTTCCTCCTGTGTGTGTGTTTTTTTCCTTACTGATTCACTCCTAACACCTGAGTGCCTATATCCACTTGGTGATCTAAAATTCTGGCTTGTGGTACACCTATCTGTATTGTTGAATACAGTATTATACTATGTGGCGCCCCCTCCTACTTATTTTGTTTTAGTTACATATATATATATATATATATATATATATATGTATGTAGATATGTAATATACATATATATATATATATATATATATTGTCAGGATGAGAGCATAAATTTGATATGCTGAATTAGAATATTAAATGTCAGGGCCCAAATACATCTTTGCATGAATATCTAAATTAACCTGATCTTCAACCCAGATAAATGTGTGACCAAATGAGCCCAGGAGGAGGTAATTGAGTTAGGCAAACCCTTTGTGCAGAGACCAGCTTAAGATATGCAGATCACAGACATCCATTGTATTTGATCATGTATTTCCCTAGCTAATTGACTTCCTTTCAATAGGTAGTGTAAACACAAACTAACCCCTGGGTGTAAATTGGAGAACCATATGCCTAGGTGAGATCTTTGTAGACAAAGATAGCGTTTGAAGACTGCCTATAAAGATATATGGATATATGGGTTTCAAAGGAAAATGTCTACATCGTTCACATTTTGGGAAATCTGGATGGTACTCCGTACTGAGGGGCAAAAACCACACAAGGGTCTTAAAACATAGATGCCAACTACACAGGGAACAACCATAGTCACATGTATTTCAGGATAAGATTGGATATTGTTGTAATCTCATCATATTTGGTATTTAAACGTGCGGGAGATTATGACCGGTTTATTGAGGGGGGTGTTATTTCTCTGGGATATATCTGTGAAGAATTTCCAACAGGTCAAAACTTAGGAATAGTTTGAACAATTCTGAGGTGACACCCAGGGGACATTTCCGCCCCCACATTAACATTCACACTGCCCCTGTGAATGCCGTCCCATTTGAGTTTGCTTAAAAAATCTGTGTTCTGAAGGAAAAAACTGTCAGACTTTTGGGGAAATCAAGTTACATTGATAAGCTGTCCATCTTCATAGCCAATTCCCCTTGGCCAGAATGCAATTCATGTGAGTGCAAATCTGAATGTAATCCTTTTTATTTTAAACTATTTTTGCTTGTTATGTCAAATTTATTAATTGTTATTCATTATTTTTGTTATCTGTAAGCCCTGTACCTTTTGAATATTAAATCTATAATTTAATAAGTTGCGTCCTTGATACTCTAAAGAATCCATTGCCTGCTTATAAGAGAGATTGCTCGACCAGGTTAACCCTTGGAATGCCAGTGTGTGATTTGTTGATACATTTGATTAACAAGCTGTGCGTGCTTGTATTTAAATTTATGTAACAGTCTGGAGGTGTGAAGAGTTAACCCTATGTGTGCTGGTGTGGGTCTTGTTAGTTTGTGGATAACTAAAAGCCTGTGTGCCAGCGTGGGACAGTATATTGGGGTCCTATTCCCCGTAACCAATAGGTGGTGGCTGAACCTGAAGTGTGTGGGGGTGTGAGAGCGCTGTGTTGGGGGCGATTCCGTAATATTTAAATAAGTGATTTTAAATTCTATAATTTTATTAAAGGAATTAAATAAAGAATAGTGATGAAAAGTAATAATACTAGTGGTAGAAAATACTCATAACATATTAAATAGTGGAATTAAATGAACAAATATGAAATAGTGAAAATATTTCTGGTGCTTGTCACCAATGAAAATATCAAGGTGATTAATACAGTGAAATAAGATTAATAGTGAGTAAACATGTCAAGGGATAAGCAAAAGTCCAAATCATATAAAAAAAATATTTATTATTGAAACAAATAAATATTTCATATGATAAATTCTGTTAAGCAGCCAATCATTTTCAAAGAAAGGAAGATAAATTAATATACTCGTTAAGACATGGCATTTAAGAGAAAAATAAATTTACTTTCTTCCTTCAACTTTTCTTGCACTAAATTACTTCCTCGATTGCCTAAATCAATTCTTATGATTCCAAAGACTTTCACTCCTGTATGTTTTGAGTATATTCTATCACTAGTATTATTATTTTTTATCACTATTCTTTATTCCTTTTAATAAGATTATAGATTTTAAAATCACTTATTTAAATTAAATATATATACACAATAAAAGTTTTCACTTTATTTAATCACGCGTCTAAGTTTATTCACAATATGAGTTTGACATTATAAAACTTAAGTATCACTTACACATTATACTGTACTGTTATATAATAATAATTATTATTTTAAAGGTTAAAATATTACTAAAACACTAAACTGTATTTATATAAACTATTTTAGCACATGTAATATGTTCACACATCATTTGGGATTTAATACAGATCACACTATAATAATATTATATATAAACAAGAATTTGATCAAATTAAATATGAAAAATAATATTACAAATATAAAAAAAATGTGTGAAAATATATATAAATAATAAAAAATAAAATTGATAATAAATCATGCAGAATTAATAAAACAATAGACAATAATTTGTTCTAAATTGATCAATTTGGTATGAACAGTAAAATGAATATAATGTAAACTATATTATACTTACTACTTTTGAAGATCGTGAAGTCGAGGTATATTTTGTCTTTGGTTTATACCTTTCAACCAAAAGGAGAAATTAATATTTCATGAGCTCTTTTTACAAATCTGTTTTGAATTCAATCTTATTTGTAGATTTAATTTGATTAAAATAATTATTTTATCCGTTTGCCATTTATTATTATTGGAGAGAATAAACAACTCTCCTCTTCTTCTTTTATAATAATTTTGTTTTCCATGCAGCCGTATGAGATTTCTGAACAACAATCTATTGGGGATGACAAGTGTCAATCAACTGAAGTTAACGCCCATTGATCGGGGATAGTTTAAATAGCCTGCCTGTAAGAGGATCAGGTTGCCTCTAAGATGATGCTGTCACGCACCGGACCGTGAGTGCCTCTTCACTGGTGCGTGGCTCTCCAGTATTCCTGCCAGCACCTATCCTGAACCGTGGCCGCCCGCCATCCTGATGGTCTGCGCATGCGCAGTTCCTAAGAGCTCTTCTGACCTTTGCTTTTAGTTAATTGGTTGATCAGGCACTACAAGCAGTGGTACAACTTGCTGTCCGCAGACCATTGACTTCCCCGTTACCTACCTACACCTGGACAAGTCTTCTCACTATAGCAGTGGTACAACTTGCTGTCCGCAGACCACTGACTTCCCCGTTACCTTCCTGCACTTCTTCACGTCCATCTAGATCCTCGTGTTCATATCTACCTAATCATTAACCAGATTGCTGCTAGTCATTGACTTTTCTATTTGCATCCTCTCACCATCTGCTGAGTCATATGTTCCGCTAGTCACCCTGCTACCAGAGGTGTAACCCACACTACTCTGGTAAGATCATCATCTGGTGATATCCTGGGCAAAAAGACTCCTAGTGCCCGTGACAAATGCATTTAGCAAAACGTACGTTGGGTTTTTAGAGAAACATGTGAACCAATTAGCTCAGGAGGATTACTTAGTATATATTCTACCCAATATTTAATTCTTCCTTGCTCTTAATCCAGCCAAATAATATATCAAACTCTCGGACGCTTAGATACTCAATATTTTAATACTATCACTTGAAGCTGCTTAATCTAGTGAAGCTGGTTCAGATTTTTAGGGAGATTATTAGCTCCCACATTCAGTTTTCACCCGCTGTTATACTTTTCAGCCTCAGACGGAAGCAAACATGTATGTGAACTTGCAATTCATAATCACAGGCAAATCTTTACAAAATATTCTTCTCAGCGTGCGGTATATTCGAATGTGAACAATATATATATATATACACATACACACACACAGAGGGTTAATTGCCCAAACAGTATACAGACAACATAGATTCCCTTCCTGATTGCATTATCAGGCACTTTGTATATGTATATGAATGCTATGGGCTATGCCTGTTAATGTGTTAGGTGAATATTGAGACATAATTAGACTACAACATATACCTGATTTTTTTAAGACTCACGATACATCTGTACTGATAGTATGACATATTTTATGACATTGACTCAGTACTGCTATTACGGATTTATACTAACTGCGTTTTATGATTTTATATTTTACTTTTTAGGATTTTAAATGAATATTAATAAAAGTAAATTTTTATATGTGTGTGTTTATTATTTTAATTTTCAGACCTAAGGCACAGTTATAAGTTATAGACCATTTTTCTCTCACCATTATTGTTGCAAGTGGTATTCTCACTATTTGTTAAGGTGTGCCTCCATCAGTTAGTATTTGTTTTCATTTCTCTTCTGTATATGAGCAACCAGATAAGCAAGATCGTGGGGTCTGAACCCTTTATGGGTGAGAGCCTTACGGGTCAGCTCACAGCTGAGTAGGACAAATAAATTGTGGAGTACAGAGAGTGAACATGGAAATACAATGTGTACTCCCTGGTTTAATGGTTCCTTGACCGTCCAGGAGTCATATAAATATGTTGTGCATACTCTTTTGCTGATGAGACTCCAAGTACTATTTTGCACAGTCTTCACATTTAGCGGACCCCTTTCTTATAGAATTCTATATATATTCACCAATACTTTGTTGCCCCCAGGACTTCACCCATAGTAGTAGAGGATCCTGATGTATAGGAAAGGTCCAAAGTCAGTGACAAGTATAGGGACACTGATGATCATGGTGCAGAGTGTAGAAGCAAGAGCCAAAGAAAGGGAAAACTGGCTGAGAACAGAGGCTGGCAGCAAACAGATAGAGTCATAGTACTGGCTATGATCAGGGCTGGCAGAGATCCATAACAAGGTCATGGAACAGGCTGAAGTTAGGTCTGGAGGCAGACTAAGGACAATCCAGGAAACAGGCTAAGGTCAAAAGGCAGGTAGCACTCACAAGCAGGGTCATTTGTTGAATGAGGTTCTTTCGGTTTCAAAGAGTTAATGACTCATGAATGCAAGATTTATTGTGATATTTACCTTTATTTTTACAATAAACATAACATAAAATAAAAAGTAAATCAAATACTTAGCTTCCAATATGTTCAAGTAACAGTTAATTTCCAGGACCCCTCTTTCACATGAAAGCTGGAAAAACAATAGGCACCTTTTTTCATCAAGGTCCAGCCATGAGGCAAGGGTGTTTCTGACTGCATTCCAGTTTTATACTCCGAGAACAAAGAGTCTTAGAATCAACTTAAATATAAGGGTATAAACATATTTTCAGACTTGCTATTGGTACATTACTGATAAGAAATAATATATTCTCGCTCATGTGCAGAAGCATCTGAGACAACGCCCTGGCATTATATGTGGAGATTTCTCGGTCCAGCCTTTGATCAGATAAGCATTTTACAATACACACAGAAATGTATGAATGCAACAAAAATAGAGCTCAGTGGCCATTTTGATAGGCCTGTTACAATCCACCCTCACTTTTTTATGTGTATTATGTTGGTACTGGTACTCTTACAAATATATCATTCATACTAAACACGGTGCCAGTTCCCTGACACTTACACATATTCAATCGATATAACGTAAAATTGTCCTGTAAGATCACAGTATATGTGACTCAATTTTCATTTTAATGAATGACAAAGAAAGTCTAAGTCTCGTTCAAAGTCATAATCTCCCCATTGGGCGATGGGAAGGTTTCCATACAAGTCTAGCAATCTTCCACCTGTAATCGCCAGAATGTTTGGTAATGCATATAGATGAGTGCATTACACCATGGTCTAGTCCCTGATGTATTAAAGCACCATAAGGGGAAACACTGGGATCAGCAGGCTCAAAATCCACATAAAGAACTTCATCCTTCTCAATAGTCTGTCCTGAGAAAGGGAAGAGAAAATAGGGTGAGTCTCATCATCTTTCACAATATAACAAATGCTCTATAGATGTAATTTCCCCTCTACCTTTCAGTGTTTTTTTGCCATGCAGCAAAATACACAGCTTACTCCTGATACCGCATAATCCTGCTAAAGTAAAAATATACATTTTCTTTACATGTACCTCAATTCTCTAGTTCTAATACATTCTAATAAACAGGATACAAAACCTGTAACATCGTCCCAATCCCCAATAGTATATATCACTCTAAACATTTCTTCAAAACAATCTGATTATAAATGTTTGTGTTTTGTGCATCAGATATAACTAACAATAACCTCCTAAAAGTTCAACCTCTTACCATCCCCCAATTAACACAACATATACTGCCTTTCTAAAAACTCAATTTGTATATATTTAAACCTTTCTAGTTCTTACACAAAACATTCACTCATCCACACGGGCAGTTTTGTGGGTGGTAAGAAATATAAATGACGAGTGTACTTCATGTCATTTCTTCAAAGTTTAAAAATAATAGTCTCAAAAGTCTTGTGTTTGATTGTACAATATGGTGCCTCTCCACCCTCTGGCTGAAAGTGATGAATCCATATTGTTATATTTATGCAGTTGTCATAAGGCCTTCTTCTCCAGCATCAAGCAATGTAGGCCACATTTTCAGCAGTTGGCAATGTAACAGTTTTCTGCAATGTCTCTGACTATGGTTTGGATCAATGCAATTCCTTCAGCTTCAGTTTGCTGTAAAATAGCTTTAGCTTTTCCTTGGCATGACAATTCTTGCACCAAACGCCCTAGCACAATCCGTGCTGTTTCCACGATAAATTGCATAGCTTGTTTTGTAAACAGTTAACTTACTTGCACACCATTGAAGATATAGGTGTCAGCATGTCCTACATTGTTCTTCAAGTTCTTTTCAAATGTCCCATTCGCAGTGGAGAGATTTAAAGGGCTTTCAGTCTGTTCAGTGACATAGCAAACATCCTTGGGTTCAACCAGTTGGCTGGCACCTTCTCCTCCTCTCTGATGTTTGACAGTATATAAAGATGGCTGCGTTTCTGTTGCAAAGGTCCACACAAGTTCTTTATCAGTTTGTTGTACCAGAAATTGCTCTCGGTCTTGAAATATCTTCCAGCATAGAGATGTACTTATAGAGAAATCCAAGATAAACAGGTCTGATATTATTGGCAAAGTTCGCTTAAATTTAACTAGTCCTGCAAGCAGTTGCGGTACATCATGTATAACATGGAGGTCTTCTCCTTTCATACGTCCCCTCTCCTGAGAGTACCATCGTCTGTGTATTAAAGTCTGTCTGTGCCACTGTTGTGAACTGGTAGCATGTCTTCTTTGACTTCTTCAGCAATAGACATGACAGGTTGTGTGGTTGCCATTGGTAACAGTGCATCTTTCAGCTGTTTTAAAACCATTGACCGATTTGGTTTTATCAGGAAATACACTGGAGTGTGAGTTTCATTACCAATCACAAAATCGAAATTTGTCACTAAATAATCCCCCAGCCAATGTGTCTGTAATTGTCTGTTGCCCACTGTTATCAGACACTTCCCCAATCAGCGAGTGTGTTGTTGCATGTTCATTGAGCTTTGATGTGTGCGACACGCTGTTGAGTATCAGTGTGTTACCCACCCCCATCACTGTGTTTTCCTCCATTATCAGGTAACCAGTGGACATTTTTTGCAATGAAGGTGTCACGCACTGATACTAGCTAGTATTGGCGCAGCTGTGCGAGGATGCGTGGAGTCTAAAGCACCTCCGATGTTCACCAGGGGCCCCCCGCAAGGGAGTTTGGGCTTAGCTGCAAGGGGTGCACAGGTCGCGGTTCTCCAAGATGGCCACCAGCATAGGAACAGAGAGAAGCATAGTCGATCAAACCGAGACACATCCAGCGTGCTGCGAGGTACAGAGGGAGAATCCAAAACTATCATCGGGAACAGGCCAAAATCAGGAAACCAGGACAGGCGGCAAGGTACCAAGGAGAATCTGAAGGGAAGGTCAAAGGAAGCTGGGTCAATAATAGTAACATGTACCACATACAGAACAGACGCTGGAACAGGGTGAAACCAATGCTCTGGCACCCTAATGGTGCCAGAATCTCCCTTATATTCCCCTGGGGTGTTTCTCATTGGTGGGCAGATTGTCTGCAATTCTCAGTCCCAAATGGGAATGAATTGCTTTCAGTTTTTAATAAATTCCAAGCTGCGTGTGGGGAAAAATCTTGAAAAGATTATTTATTCCATGGACCCCCAAATTTGCACACTAACAGGATAGTAAAATTCAGGCAGGCTGGAAATGGTGGACTGAATATCACGATTAGGGGCCTGACTCATTAAGGATCTTAAATGAAGAGGATCCTTATTTCAGTCTCCTGGACAAAACCATGTTACA
This sequence comes from Mixophyes fleayi, assembly GCF_038048845.1. Classification (NCBI taxonomy): domain Eukaryota; kingdom Metazoa; phylum Chordata; class Amphibia; order Anura; family Limnodynastidae; genus Mixophyes; species Mixophyes fleayi. The sequence continues at coordinate 77,968,045 of NC_134408.1, forward strand.
TTGCAAGGGGTGCAAATGAGTGTTCTGTTTTGCACATAAGTTAAATACTGACTGTTTTTTCATGTAGCACACAAATACTTGATAGCTTATTTGTACACTGAAATTTAAAGTTCATATGTGTGTGCTACATGAAAAAACAGGCAGTATTTAACTTATGTGCAAAACAGAACACTCATTTGCACCCCTTGCAATGTAACATGGTTTTGACCAGGAGACTGAAATAAGAATCCTCTTCATTTAAGATCCTTAATGAATCAGGCCCTAGATTACCCACTTTAGTAACATTATATTTATGCATAGCTGTTTTTTCAATATATCATGCAGCTTGCCGTCTCCCTCCCCTCGTTTATCCATATTCAGTCCACCATTTCCAGCCTGCCTGAACTTTACTGTTAGTGTGTAAATTTGGGGGTCCATGGAAAAAGCTCCTACACCCTAACTTGTCTGTGTAATAAATAGTATTTTCAACCATTCAATTTTTCACCAAAAGCAGCTTGGAATTTATTAAAAACTGAAAGCAATTCATTCCCATTTGGGACTGAGAATTGCATAACCACAACATATACGGTCTATATCTATGTGACTGTGAATATTGACACATATGTGTTATTATTTTGTATTAACAACTCAGCTCAGAGTATTCATTAAATTTTAGCTTGTTTACTATGGAGTAATTATTTTTCATTTACACACAATACTGTGGAACAACAGAGGACCGCCCATCTTGATCCCCCTTAATGCCAATCCGTTGGAAGAACCAATCGGGGGAGACAGATGTGTTTGGCAAACCCTTTATAACTGAGAACTTAGGAAACACATTCAATTCCTATGAGTCACTCCCTGGCGAAGCCCACGTGGGCGAAACACGTAGGCACTGATAAATACTTGTACTTCTCACATCATCCGCTCATGAGCTTTCACTTACGAAGAACTTTTACATCTGGAATGCCGCTATTGCGCATGCGCGAACCGTCCAGCGTCTCTCACACAGACACTGTGTACACATCTGCAAGGACCAAGGTACATGCATTTCTAATGATGAGGACTCTCTAGTACGGATGTATCGGAATATAAACCTCAGCTTACCTTTCTATATCAACTATATATATATTCAGCTGATTACTGTTTTTATATATATCCAGTCCACTGGTTCTTTCACCATCAACATTCAATATTTAGTCCTTCCAAATACCCTATTTTGTTTTTTATCCATAATTTGTTGTTTACCCACCTAGCATCTGCGCCTGGGAGCCGACCACTTCACTGTAACACTATTGGGGATTGGGACGAGCCCCTTCACCACTCCCATAGGCAGTAGCGTACATTAGGTGAGGAAGCGCGGAGTCCATATCTTTCGATCCGCAAAGTGTTTCTGTCGGTTAGAGGCTTTCAACATGCTGTGTTTGACCTGGGACCAGATCCTGGAAAAGTCACAGACAATACTTTGAACCGCAGGAACAGAGATACCAAAGTCCTTCGAAAAGGTTGGTAAGACAGGATGTCTACCGAAGATAGCGAAGAAGGGAGAAACGTGGGTGGATTCGTGCTGATGGTTGTTATGAGAGAACTCTGCTGAGGGAAGATGTTCACTCCAGGATTCCTGATGGTCTGAACAATAACAATGGAGAAAGGTCTCCAAATCCTGGTTGACCCGCTCAGTTTGCTCATAGGTCTGGAGATGGTAGCCTGAGGAGAATTTTAGTTGAATACCAAGATGTTTGCAATAGGCTCTCCAGAATTTAGAGATACATTGTACTCCTCTATCGGAGATGATCTCTAGAGGACAAACATGGAGGCGGAAGATATTGTTGATAAAAAGGAGAACGAGCTCAGAAGCTGAAAGTAACTTCTCGAGAGGAACAAAGTGTGCCGATTTCGAAAAGCGGTCCACCACCACCCAGATGGTGTTGAACCCCTGACTATCGGGGAGATCTGTAATAAAATCAATTGAAATGCTTGTCCATGGAGATTTTGAAACTGGAAGTGGTAGAAGAAGCCCGGCTAGAGGTCGCCTAGGAGTCTTGTGGTGTGCACAAACGTCACAGGTAGCAATAAACTTGTGAACATCAGAGCTCAAGGAGGGCCACCAATAATTACGGGATAAGAGGGCAATGGTTTTCTTGGTGACCGCGTGACCGGCAAATTTGGAGTCATGGGCCCAGGATAAAAGTTTAGAACGAAGATGCACGTCCACAAAGGAACGCCCAACCGGTAGTGTCTTGGGTGAGGACTTAGTTAAGGCTAAAACCTTAAGTGGACTAATGATGGGCCTGGGAGCAGCAGGGCAGGAATCCGACGGATCAAAAGACCTTGAGAGGGCATCAGCCCTAACATTCTTGGAGCTGGCTCGAAAGGTCAGGATTAGTTGAAATCTGGAAAATAAGAGTGACCAGCGGGCCTGCCAAGGGCTCATACACTGCGCTGACTGTAGGTAAGTAACTTTCTTATGATCTGTGAAGACCGTGATGGGATGGAGAGCCCCCTCCGGAAGGTACCTCAATTCCTCCAGGGCTAACCTTGATTGGAAAAAGCTCTTCATCACTAATGCCATAATTAACTTCACAGGGTGAAAATTTCTTAGAGAGGAACCCACAAGGAAAAAATGTGCCACTGGAGTCTTCCTGGGAAAGGACTGCCCCCACACCGACTGAAGAGGCGTCTACCTCAAGAAAAAATGGTTTGTGTTGGTCTGGTTGTTTCAAGATAGGAGCCCCCGAGAAGGCTTCTTTCAGACATCTGAATGCAAAGATAGTGTCCTGGGGCCAATCTTTCACCAGTACCCCTTTGCTCGTGAGGGAGGTGATGGGTGCAATTAATGAAGAAAAATTCTTGATAAATTGTCAATAGTAATTGCAAATGCCGATGAACTGTTGAGTGGCTTTAAGGCCAGTCTGTTGCGGCCAATTGAGGATGGTTTCTACTTTATTGGGATCCATTTGCAATCATGTACCAGAGATTAGATAGCCAAGGAAGGGGACTTGAGATTGCTCGAATAGGCACTTCTCCATTTTGCAATAAAGATGGTTCTTTCGTAGACGAAGTAAGACGTTTTGACATGTTCACGATGTGAGAGAAGATCTTGGGAAAAGGTCAAGATGTTATCAAGGTAAACAACCATGGAGGAATATAACAGGTCTTGGAAGATTTCATTTACAAACTCCTTTAAGACTGCTAGGGCAATACACAGCCCGAAGGGCATGACCAGGTACTCGTAATGCCCGTCCCCAGTATTAAAGGCAGTCTTGCATTCGTCACCTTGACGAATCCGAATCAAGTTGTAGGCTCCCCTGAGGTCGAGTTTAGTAAAAGTTTTAGCTCCAGGAATCCGGTCAAAGTGTTCTGAAATTAGAGGAAGAGGATAGCGGTTCTTTACAGTAATGGCGTTCAATTTCCGATAATCAATACAAGGTCTAAGAGAACCGTCCTTAATCTTAACAAAAACGAATCCAGCACCAGTAGGAGTAGTAGATTTATGGATAAAACTGCGTTCAAGTTTTTCGGAAATGTAGGCTGACATAGCACAGGTCTCGGGTAAGGCTAAAGGAAACACTCTACCCCTGGGAATCCTTTTGCCAGGAATAAGGTCAATGGGACAGTCCCAAGGACGATGAGGAGGTAATGATTCCGCAGTGGCTTTGCAGAAGACATCCAGGAAATCTGCGTAAGCTTATGGGAGGATGATTTGAGTAGCCGGGGTAAGACAGAAGATTGAAGTCTTGACAGGAAGTACCGGAGACAGACAACGATGCTTGCATGAAGAACCCCAAGCGGTGATCTGTGCACGATGCCAGTCCAATTGAGGTGAATGTGACTGGAGCCAGAGTAGTCCCAGAATAACCGGATTAATTGACTGTGGAAGAATAAGGAAACATCCATTCAGAATGGAGACCTCCTGCCAACAAACGTACTGGACTGGTAATGCAGTCGATGGAGCCGTTGGTGACGTGGTTACCATCTATCTCAGTCAGCACCAGAGGCTATGGCAATGTCTGAGAGGAGAGATGGAGCTTGGATGCCAACTCGGCGGATATGAAGTTCCCAGCAGTTCTAGAGTCCACGAAGGCTGAGTCTTGCTTGGAACCATCTGGTACATGGAGAACTATAGACATAAGAAATTCAGCATCTTTAGTAGAATAGGGAGTGGTAGATCTGGATCCTAGGACGACCCCCCCTAACTTCGCCTAGGATGGAGCGTTTCCCAGCCTCTTGGTACAAGAAGAGAGGAGATGACCAGATTCACCACAATAGAGACAAAGGTGGTTTCTGATACATATGTCACGTTTCTATTGGGAAAGACGAGACCGGCCTATCTGCATAGGTTCTTCAGAAGAAACTATGGGAGATTGAAACTGGAACCAGGCGAGGAAAATTCCTGCGAGAGCGATCCCTATCCTGGTTACGTTCTCTATAGCGAATATCCACCTTGATGCATAGATAGATCAACTCGTCCAGGTCGGAAGGAAGATCGTCTTCAATGCATTCATTTAGACCTTGCCAAAAGGTAGCTACGAGCGCCTCATTATTTCAACGCAGCTCTGAATCGAGTGTCCAAAATTGTACTGCATATTGGCCGGAGGTTAGAGAACCTTTATGAAGGGCCAGCAGACCTGAAGCAGCTGATGAAACCCGGCATGGCTCATCGAAAACCTTCCAGAAGTTTTCAATAAAATGAGAGGAATTCTGGAGTATAACATCATTTTCCGGAGAGGCGATGTCCAAGCCAGAGCTTGACCCATAAGGAGGGAGATTATATAATCCACCTTGGAACGTTCACAGACAAAATTCTCGAGAGTCAATTCGAATTGGATGGAGCACTGATTGAGGAAGCCTCTATTTCTTAGGGTCACCCTGAAATTTTTGCAGGCGGAGGGATACATAGACCCCTGGGGCTGAAGAGCTTACAGTGGCAGCAGAAGAGGAAACAGTAGCTGCCATGGGCGCTGGGTTAACAGGCAAATATCCCTGGAGGGTTTCTAGGCGAGAGACCACTCCCTGAAGGCACTGTAAGAGTTGGGCTTGATTCGTCTCTTGCTCGTCCACTCTCTGAATGAGATGAAGCAGAAGATCACAAGCAAAGGGCTCATCCTGACCACTCATCTTCTTGGCCAGAGTATACTGTCACGCACTGATACTAGCTGGTATTGGTACAGCCATGCGTGGAGGCGCGGAGTCTAACACACCCCCAGTGTTCATCAGGGACCCCCGTAAGGGAGTTGGGCTTTGCTGCAAGGGGTGCGCAGGTCATGGTTCTCCAACACGGCCACCAGCGTAGGAACAGAGACAAGCATAGTTGATCAAACCGGGTCAGAACCAGAGGGCTGTGAGGTACAAAGGGAGAATCCAAAAGAATTGTCAGGAACAGGCCACAATCAGGAAATCAGGACAGGCGGCAAGGCCGTGATAATCGCATCAACGATTGCGAGAACTCTGACACAGAAAACACCTACAAAAAAAAACAATTTCTTGAAAAAACGACTGGATTCTACATAGACTTACCTGAAAACCGACTCTGCAGATATCCGATGGCAGCAGAAGGCTGACAGGACCTCCTTCCGAATGGCCAGCTCTCCGGCAGTGGTGTTTGACGTCAGTGCGACCTGCATGAATTTTAATTTAAAGTGGCAATGTCGGGACGCCGCAGGTTAAGTGTTTAAACGGGTGTTGTCTGTGTCAGAGTTCTCGTAATCGTTGAAGCGTACCCAACCCGCGGCAAGATACCAAGGAGAATCCGAAGGAAAGGTCAGAGGAAACCGGGTCAATAATGTCAGGCGCCGTCCCCGCACTGCTCTTACGTGCCGGGGACGGACGCCTGTCTCTCTGACCGGCTCGACTTCTGGGTTTTTCGCGCGCATGCTCATTAGACCCTAGCAATGGGGCGCTTCTTAGCCCAGTTTATCGGCGGTCTCAGGCCTGTGAAATATGTGCCATACATAAAACCCTGAGACAATCTCCCACTGGAATCCTACTTCCGCTTCCTGTGGCAGGAAGTCCAGCATGAGTATGGATTTTATTACCGATCTCCCTATTAGTCATGGCTTCACTTGCATATGGGTAGTTGTCGATAGATTCTCTAAATTAGCTTATTTTACCCCTCTCAAGGAACTACCTTCTGCATCAGAATTGCCATCCTTATTCATCCTTCACATCTTTCGCCTGCATTGCTGTCCTCGGGAGATCATCTCTGACCATCGAGTGCAGTTTGTTTCTAGTTTCTGGAGGGCCTTCTGCAAACTTCTGGGAATGGAGTTAAAATTTTCCTCTGGATATCACCCCCAGAGAACGGCCAAACTGAGCAGGTCAACCAGGATTTGGAATCTTACATTCGATGTTTCTGTTCTGAAAAACAATCCACATGGAGTAAGATTCTCCCTTGGGCAGAATTCGCTCACAATAATCATCTGCAAGAATCCACGGGTAGCTCTTTCTTTTTTACCTTATTCGGGAGACACACGATTTTGCCTTCCTTCTCAGATCTACCTGACTCCATGGTACCTGCAGCTCAAGACCTGGTTTATAATTTTTCTATAATCTGGTCCCAGGTATAAACCAAGTTACAACAGACTCAAGACCGTTGTAAGTTCTTCGCAGATCGCCATTGAAAAAATATCCCTGTACTTCATATTTGGTATAAGATGTGGCTTTCTACTCGAAATCTTAAACTCAGAATACCAACCATGAAATTTGTACCTCGGTACATCGGACCCTATCCTACTGTTCAGGTGTTGAATGCCATTACTTACAAACTCCAGTTATCTCCCTCTCTTCGAGTGCACAACTCTTTTCATATTTCCCTTCTCAAACCTCTTGTTATCAACGAGTTCTCCAAGAAATCTTCCCTTCCTCCTCCCGTCAAGACCATATCTGGTCTTGACGGGAGTTTGAAGTTGAACACATTCTGAAAAGCGTACCCTCCAAGGCAAACTACATATTTTAGTCCACTGGAAGGGCTATGGTCCTGAGGAGAGATCCTGGGTCAACAAGAATGATCTTCATGCTCCCCGTCTTCTGGCTCTGTTTCTGAAAAAAGAAGCCTCTTGTCTGGAGAGGGTACTATTAAAGTAATTCTATCGTTTTAAAATAAGCATTGCCCAATCAAGTGTCTGTGTTTCCAAAGCACATGGTGGTTTATTTTAACAGATGTAAATAATCAACAATTCACTACATTATTATATTATGATAAAGTACAGTACAGCACAGCCAATACCAAAAGTTACATACATACATACCGCTGCAATCGCTGCGCTTCCATGGGTCCCAATGGAACAGTGTATCTGTTAGATAACTGTGGTCAGAGTAGACTGACCCTGGTGGGGGATGCAGCTAATATATACAGTCAGTGTTTCATTGTGAACAATAGAGATGACGTAGCTTGCATCTATAGGTCCAGGCACAGGGTGGCTTCAGGGTAAACAGTTCATAGGCTGATTCAATCTAAGGAATCCAAAGGAGGGGGTCGTCTCTCCAGGGGGTCCGCTCCTTTCATAGCCAGCATCATACAAAAGGTTTATTCCCTAATATCAATAACTAAGGTATGCAATGTGCGATCTCTTTCGCCGACTGCACTGGACAGCTGCTGATGATTAGGGCTTCAATATGATATCAGGCATGACACCTTTCCTATAACCTAAACCTTTAATAACACTAAAATGTACATATAATCATATTATATAAACAAATAATAAACCAAATGCTATCTGCTCATAAATTACAGTGTAACGGAACCAATATGAATTGTATAAATAACTAAATGTTGTAATGCTAGTGTGTGCGTGCGTATTTTACCGTGCGGTCGCATCACGCCACGTGTTACCTGGCGTACACTTCGCAATACGCACGGCAAACCAATATACTTTCGTTCATCCAATTATATGACTTCAACAGTCCACCCTTTGATAGTATAATAAACTATCACCTTAAAGATGTTATATGCAGGATCTCAGTACCACGTTTCATTGTTATGTAATACAAATCCCCCTTGGTGTATGACCACGCTGTTTGTAGATCTAAACAAGTTATCATAAGAGAGAGTCTTAATCCTCTAAACAATTTCTTCTTTTACTATAAACCGTACACTTCTGGAGCTTGGAGATAACCTTTTGTATGCCCTTCAAAGGTGCAATAAAACACTTAATACATTATTTGGAAAGGTACAAGGTACAATAGAACATGTATCAGCTATACAGAATTCTCTACTACAGTTCTTCAAGTTTAACAGGTTCTTCTGTCCAACACATGTCCCATTCGCCCTGGTGTGACAGCCATGTATGCTCGTGTGTGTAAGTGTGGACCTTACTAGCAGCTTTTTCAGTTGGTAACTGTGTCACTGTATAAAGTCCTCTATGTAGTGTCCTAATCATGTGCTGGTATTGCTATAAAACGATTTCTTAGTCACCTCAACATCGCCCCCTAGACTAGAAAAATGCTGAAGACCAATGTATATCAATCGATTTTCCCTCTGCCAACTCACATGTCATTCTCAGTACCTCACATTCAGCTACTTGACTAAGTGGGAAAGGCAAAGGGGTCTATTTCTATAACACTTTCTTCAAATATAACAGTATCCAGTACATGTCTGTCTAACAGTGAAAAAATATAAAACATGAAAATTCTACATTTTCTAGGGTTTCACATTATGTCGTATCTTGTGGTAAAAATCCTACTCCAATGTTCTATACAGAGATGCATATCTGTATGCCTAACCTCCAGCAATCTCTTATCCACCCTTTGTGCCTCCATATAAAGGCACATTTTTGTACAGGTGGCAGGAATCATAAAACAAAAAAAAAACACAAAACAGATATGCAATCTATAAAACATGAATCGTATTTCCACAACAGAACCTTTCGGCTTAAAATCAGCAGTTTCTATACACATGAAAACAAAACCCATACTTGACTAGGGGGTCTTAACAGTGCCATCCAGTGTCGTCCGTCATTTGTTCATTAAGAACTCGGTATAACATCAACTACATACCTTTTCAACGGACTTTCCCTAACTTATTATAGAGAAAATGAAAAATTTACTCTTAGTGACTCATATTTTCTCTGAAATACATAAAACGATATTTTGGAGCAAAGTATGTACATACTTCATTTTTGGATAATGATTCTCAGCCAAACAAATTATCACTGCAGCCTAAAACAAAAGAGTGTTCCAATTGTCTATTGTTAATTTGTCTTTCAAGAGTGATTTTTTTTTCTATTTCTCTATCCCACCCCTCTGATCACTAAGTCTATACTCCTTTTGTGTCCCCTTTATCTGTGAGAAGAAAAACAAGATAGTTATCTTAAAACAGCAAACAAAACAAACATTTCCATTCTTTTCCATCGGCCAGCGATTTAGGAAAGCAAACGTGACAACATAAAACAAACAAACAAAATCAACAAAGATTACCTTTTAAATAAATTTCTTTCTACATTTTGCACCTTAATACTTACCACAGGTTAACTTTACTTTGTCTAGTTGTAGGATTACAGGTCTGACCTGAACTCTCGAGTTGATTATTGCTTTCATGCACAGCATTTGCTGCTATAACGTGTGCGGGCAGGTGTGAGTTTTCTAGTCTACGTGAATTCCTTCTTGGATGATATCTATGTGACCCACCCCTATGTGTATTGTCACTTTCCTTTTTACAATCTCTCCTAATGTGTCCTTCTCTGCAATTGTAACATCTCACTATTCTGGGTTTCCTGTTATGTGGGTTGTATGCTGGTGGTCGTGTGTGCAGTCCCTCTAGTGCTGGGATACTTACCATCATTACCCTATTACTTAGTGTCTCCTTCTGTTTATTTTTATCATGTCCTATAGCTGACTCCCTGAGAACACTTACAGTACTTCCTCTCCAGTATGGTAATGAAGTTTGCACCCTTCTTTTCAAGTTTTCCCTGAGTCCATCCATTAGAACTTTAACAGCAACCTCTCTGTAGTGTACATTATCTTTTATGTCTGGTACCCCAGTATATTTGCCCATTTCTATTAGAGCTCTGCAAAAATAGTCTGTTGCATTTTCACTATATTTTTGCTGGATAGTAAAAATTTTACTCCAGTCCACTATCACTGGGAAATATATGGCCAACCGTGTGATTATTTGTCTAATATTGTCCTGATTATCATCCTCGGTTAAGGATTCATCCTCCTCCAACATACAATCCTTAATGAACTTTTGTATATCAGTATTGAGAGGAAGACAGGTTTACAATAATACTCGCCAATCGTTATTAGTTGGCTCATACATATTACCATAATATCTAATAAACTGCTGACATTTGGTCAAATCTTTCCTAGGATTAGGGAAATCAGACATAATTGAAAATGTTTCAGATCTAGTGCCTGTATCATGCTTTGCTACATGTTTTAAGGGAACGTCACCATCTCTGTCCGCTTTTCCATTGGGAACTGTTGTAGTGCAGACAGGATGTAAGTCTACCAAATGACTATGTTCTGAACTAGGTGCTGAAATTGCTGCTGCAGTACAATGGATGTCTCCCCCTGTGTTAACCTTTACATTATTCTCACCACTTTCAGCCGCTGCCCCTGCTGGTGGGACCGTCCCTCTTCTTTGTCCTGAAACATTACTTTTAACATTCCTCAAAACAACATACAGATTACTAGTTCCAGTTTTCACATTTTTGGTATTGGCTGTACTTCCCGCCCCGACCGAATTTATCGGGGGCGTGTTTGCGCTCAGTTCGCCACGCTTAGCAACACACACTGCCGGAATGCTTGTTTCCGGTACGCTTACTTCCGCTGAACACGCGTTTTTCGCTACACTCACTTCTGCTGTGCGTTCGCTGCTCTGCCACGTGTTACCTTCCATTTGCCACGATTTTAAACAATGATTATGTACTGTTGACTTAATCAACCGTACTTTATATTTTACGGTATTTAGTACCTCTGCATTAAAACTCCCTGTTGTTGGGAAAGGCCTAACACACTCTTTGGTCATCTCGACCCCTGTGTTGCAATAAGCCGTTGCGTATGCACCATATTTATTACACATACAAAACCTTGCTGAATCCCTAAGGCCTACTTTAGGCAGTACATTGGCCATCTCTAGCGTATGCTTAGCACCCATGTTGAACAGTGTCTTAGATAGCCTGGCTACCACAACCTTCTATGCGGAACACAGATATACTGATTTCAACAATTGCTACAATCACTCTACCGCTAGAGATCTCTTACTGGCCGTGGACGTATTCGCTACAAGCCGCGTCCACTCGCTTCCTCTTGTCTTAGACAAGGACCCCTAACACAGAAACTATCACTGTGGGACCCAAAGGCTATCAGCTCCTCGATGCCCTGGCTAAACCACAAAAATCTGTTGAGTTTATTATAACTGGGAGAACAAAGTCGATACAATCAACCAGCCTTTCCAACATAATTCCTCCTAGCTGCTTCACCATTTCGCACTGATGGTTGTCATGCGGTTAGATCGCACAGCCTACCAATACTAATTATTAGCAAACCTTGCGATCTAATGGTAGCGCTTTGCGAAAACCCGGTTTTCGCATTCGGTATACCTGCCCTGTATACCGTCCTTCAGTTGGGCAATCCGCCTCGTCAGACAGCAACTGAGCACAATGAATAATAAACAGTGTATTTATAAAATCACACACTATACACCTTTTCTGCGCAGAAAATTAAAAGTTCCCAACAACAGTAATAATGTCTCAGAGGTTTTCACAAGTAATTTATACTATGCATGTATAACTATCAAAACAATTGTTTAACCACAAGGCAAATCTACCGGAAGTTTGCGTACGCACAGCCGGAAATACACATACGCTCAGCAATGCAATACACTTAAAAACGTAAAACGACAATAAAAAGAAACATTTTTCTTTCTTGTCCCTAGATTCAAATTAGCGTTCCTTCAGTCTATGCAACAACGGACATTCGGTCTCTCAACACAAAGTGAACCACAGGTCTTAAACACAATGCGTTCTTTCCTGCTATGCGACGCGTCCGTCAATCCACCCTTTGTTGAGGAACCGAATAACGTAAGCGTTGCATACCTACCGGTAACGTAACTCATCTTCGAGCCCCCAAATTATTAAAGTAATTCTATCGTTTTAAAATAAGCATTGCCCAATCAATTGTATGTGTTTCCAAAGCACATGGTGGTTTATTTTAACAGATGTAAATAATCAACAATTCACTACATTATTATATTATGATAAAGTACAGTACAGCACAGCCAATACCAAAAGTTACATACATACATACCGCTGCAATCGCTGCGCTTCCATGGGTCCCAATGGAACAGTGTATCTGTTAGATAACTGTGGTCAGAGTAGACTGACCCTGGTGGGGGATGCAGCTAATATATACAGTCAGTGTTTCATTGTGAACAATAGAGATGACGTAGCTTGCATCTATAGGTCCAGGCACAGGGTGGCTTCAGGGTAAACAGTTCATAGACTGATTCAATCTAAGGAATCCAAAGGAGGGGGTCGTCTCTCCAGGGGGTCCGCTCCTTTCATAGCCAGCATCATACAAAAGGTTTATTCCCTAATATCAATAACTAAGGTATGCAATGTGCGATCTCTTTCGCCGACTGCACTGGACAGCTGCTGATGATTAGGGCTTCAATATGATATCAGGCATGACACCTTTCCTATAACCTAAACCTTTAATAACACTAAAATGTACATATAATCATATTATATAAACAAATAATAAACCAAATGCTATCTGCTCATAAATTACAGTGTAACGGAACCAATATGAATTGTATAAACTAAATGTTGTAATGCTAGTGTGTGCGTGCGTATTTTACCGTGCGGTCGCATCACGCCACGTGTTACCTGCCGTACGCTTCGCAATACGCACGGCAAACCAAAATTAAACCAATATACTTTCGTTCATCCATTTATACGACTTCAACAGTACTGTCAGGCGTCGTCCCCGCAATGCTCCTACGTTCTGGGGACGGACGCCTGTCTCTCTGTCCTGCTCGTCCGACCCGTTGCTAGTCAACCGAGACTTTTTTCGCTGTGTGGCATGCGCATTAGACCCGATGTTTCTTCTCCTCGTTTATCGGCGGCCAGGTGCATGGGACCACCGAAATCCACTGCCACCAATCAGGGGCCACTAATAGGTATTTCTAGATCCTCCCTCCATGACTCTGGTGTCAGAGTATTAGTTCAACCAGCTTCAGCGTTCTGTTCCCTGCTTCCTCCTGTTTATTGTTCTTTGGTTCCTGACTGCTTGGCTTCATTCCTCACTACTCCTCTGCCCTGCGATTTGGCTCTGTTGATACCCGGTATTTGACCCTCGGCTTGCCTCTGACATTTCCTTCGGATCACCCCTTTTGTACTGCACCAACGTTTGGCTTTTGACCCTGACCAATCCTGTCTCTCCCACTGCCCTGATTACTAACTGGGAGAACCGCGACCTGCGCACCTCACGCAACCAAGCCCATACTTTCTTGCGGGGGTCTCTGGTGAATACTGGGGGTGCGTTAGACTCCGCGCCTTCCATATTAGTTGCATCAATATCAGGCAGTGGCATCCTCTAGAGGTCATTATGGTGACAAATAGCAACAGGTGCCACATACAGGACAGAAACAGGGTGAAACCAATACTCTGGCACCCTAATGGTGCCAGAGTCTCCCTTATATTCCCCTGGGGTGCTTCTCATTGGTGGGCAGATTATCGCCAGTCAACGCTGACCGCCGGGTGGAAGTATGGACGTCCAGATGCCTAACAATGGGATGCCGCAGGGACCGCGCATGCTCACTCGACAACCTGAAGGTGGAGGGCAGCGTCCCATTGCTAGGCAACAGGACGCTGCCTGACAGAGACAGGCGGCCGCCTCTCACACATAAAGACAGTGCGGAGGCGGTGCCTGACAGATGGTCTGCTCATAAAACACATTTTGTTTACGTGTTTCATTGTTAAACTCAACAGTGACACTATTAGTAGTTTTGTGTCATGTAAAGGTAATTCCCTCTTAGGGGTATTCTTCAGTCTTACAAACAAGGAATTTAGGAGTGACGTGATCTGGGTAAGCCACTCCTATTTCACCATAACTCAGTTCAGCTCCCTTGAAAGACACCAATTGCATTTCTTTGTTCTGACTCATTCTGAATGCAGCAACACTGTCCATCTCACAAGTCACAGCATTCTTGCCAAACACCCCGCTCTTTGTTTGTAATACATCACTTGACAAGGCTTCACGTAACATTTCCCCAAAATAATCTTCTAACACCATACTTTCACATATCTGTTTAGATTCTGTCTTCCTCATCTGTAGTGCATATGTAATCATTTGCTAGATAAGCCTCTTCTCTCACAGACAGCATGTTATCTCGTAAAATCTCGTCATGGGTGTTGCAAACCCCCATAATTCCCGAACTGCATCCCTCTAAATCACTATATTCACACATACTTGAGCTATTTGTAATGTCTGCATGCAGCAATTCGCTGCTCCCAATCTTTTGGTTTCAAAGAGTTAATGACTCATGAATGCAAGATTTATTGTGCCGTTTACCTTTATTTTTATTTTAAACATATCATAAAAGAAAAAGTAAATCAAATACTTAGCTTCCAATATGTTCAAGTAGCAGTCAATTTTCAGGACCTCTCATTCACATGAAAGCTGGAAAAACAATAGGCACCTTTCTTCATCAAGGTCCAGTCATGAGGCAAGGGTCTCTCTGGCTGCATTCCAGTTTTATACTCTGAGAACAAAGGGTCTTAGAATCAACTTACATTTAAGGGTATAAACATATTTTCAGACTTGTTATTGGTACATTAATATTCTTGCTCATGTGCAGAAGCAGCTGAGACAACATCCTGTCATTATATGTGGAGATTTCTCGGTCCAGCCTTTTATCAGATATGCATTTTACAATACACACAGAAAAGTATGAATGCAACAAAAATAGAGCTCAGTGGCCATTTTAATAGGCCTGTTACAATCAGTAACCGTCAATCATAGGGAGTCCGTAAAATATCCAGCAGGATTTATAGGAACAACATACATTGGGTCAGACAGAGCACGACCTCTAGCACAGGTGGTAGGATGAGAGAGGTATATAAATATTGAACAACCAATAGAAAGTACTTCTATAGATTAAATTGGTTTGTACCTGTGCTGAATAGAAAGACTGTCACAGTGCTGGCAGGAAACGCCCACTTGGCTGGGGAAGCAATCAGAAACTCGCCACATTCGGCCAAGCCGTTTAGTCCTGAGAGAACTAGTAGTGAGGTACAAGCTGAAGTCAAAGGATTGTAAAAGGTACAATAGTGATGGGTGAAACCAAAGTCAAGGTATTGGAGAAGGTTGAATTGTGGGGGACAAAACTGAGGAGGAAGAATTGGAGGAGGTAGAATTGAGATATTGTCATGAATCACCTTATGAGTTAAGTTACCAGAACCTGTTGTTGACGAGAGCTTCATCTTTAGTAACCCCCTTTCCCATAGAACCAGATATGTTCGCCGATACGCAGTTGTACCCTGGATTTAATCTCGAGTAGTGGTAACTTAACTCAGGTAGGTGGGCACCACAGACGAATTGGAAGTGGGATGTAGAACTGAGATCTCTATGGCACCCAAGATGCAGGATGCACTTGGAGCAAATTAAGCAGGTATACTGAGTTTGCAGCAGAATGCAGTATCAACCTCCACCAGTATTGTTATATGGCAGTGTAGAGTAGAGGATTGTGTAGTATCAGTTGTGGCCTGTTTAGGAATGGAGATAGAGAGCAACACAGTGCAAGGGAAAGTGCCGGAGCAAGATTGAGCTGTAAATCTGAACTGTGAAACACTGCAGACACAGATAAGTCCGATGGAGCAGATAGCAGGCACCATGATCCTGCGGCTGGGAGGTGGCCTCTCAGATGAAAAGGCAGAGTCAAATAACAGGCAAAGGGTCGGTCTAGGCAGCAATATACGAAGTCAGGGTCACAAGCAAAAGGTCTAACCAGGCAGCAATCAGGGGTGCTCAGGTCACAGGCAGAGGTCAGAACAGAGCATCAAACAGGATCAGGAAAATCTCAGAAACACAGAGAAGCAAGCGTGTGAGCGCTATAACCAGCAAAGTCTCAGTGAAACTGACAGGTATTTAAAGCAGTACTAGCTAATCAGGGCAGGTGTCAGATTGAGCTGCAGTTGTGTGGAGTTCATGTGATCACACCCAGGCTCACAGCAACACCGCAGCATCCAAAATGAAACCACAGTTACATGCTGTCCCTTACAGATATACAGTCAAAACACAACTTTGCTCCTGTAAAGGTTTCACGAATTATAAAAGGGGGAAATTAATAATACCATTTTTTTTGTGTTGGATTTTTATATTATATCCTGTATTCTGTATTTATTAGGTGATTATTATGTTTCCTTATACTTTATGGTTCAAAGCAAGTACCGAAACACAGGCATAGCTGTAGTCCTGCATGTGTCTGTTTTATAAAGGTTATTATGCTAGATAATTTAGTATTAAGAGAAAATAGCTAATATTATCCTGTAAATAGGGAAATAGCTATTCTGACATATAGGGAACTCCTCCACGCCCGCAGATATATATCAGTTGTAAGGACAGCGATAAGTCTTACAGACTACGACAAAGTTTAAAACACTTTACAATATACTTAACTAATCACATATTTCTTCCTATATATTTTAATATTTTTCTGAAACATTTAATAATCGATAGAATAAAAACCTTTTTAAAAATACATAAATTAAAAGTTAAATTTGATTTGATTTTTCCTTAGTTCATCCTAATATAGTGACGCTTCTTTCTGATACAATTATTTTCCTGCTAAGGTTTGGTTGAACTGAGGGCTTTTATAAAGGCTGATATATGTACCACAATTAAATTAAATTTAACTCTTATTTATAATAAAATTGTCTTATTCTATTAAAACCAGCGAAATATGTGTTGAAGTGATTTGGTGAATTAAAATTGCTGTGTGCATTCTCTAATTCTATTATAGTATTAGTACCGCTTAATATTGGATTCAATAGTATTATTGATCAATAGGTCCATTCTTAAACCCTAGAGCGCTTCTTGTACTCGGCTCTATTATTGCACTCATAGTAGGTACAATATGCTGAGATAATATGTTTGTTCCAATTAGAATCACTTCTAATAAGTACTAGTTAAAGTTATCTCCCTAAATAGTCAGCAGAGATTGTAACCAGTTTATCTCCATGATTCCCTGTATATGCTAAATGACGGGGATGTATTGCTGACTGCCTATAGTGTTCTAATATATGGGGTTGGGCAGGATATTAAGTCCTAGTTAAAATTAAATGGACAGGATTAATTTTAGTTGTTGAACTAAAATGTCAGATTTAAAAGCATATCTATTAGGAGAGAAGCAGACAGCAAAACTCCGACACGCGTTTCGCTGTAGATTGATTTACCCAGGCAAAAAGGCACTGTGCTAAGAACAGCAATCGAGATATTCACCTCACCCCGACTACTGCACAGCTTTCCTCACTCTGCAATCAGCCCTTCAGTGAAAAGGTCAAGTCAATTAGAACAATTTACCTCACTTGTTTATAGCCTTTATAAAAAGGTTCAGAAAGAAATATACCGACGCACCAGATAATCATATACCCGGTCTATTACTGTAATATTTGTTATCATATGACTGGGTTGGTGCACCCTACACACGTTGGACTGATATTAGCAAAGATAAGTAGAGAGTAGAAAACGTGTATATTAGGGGCACTCAATGATTGTTTATTAATATAAAACATACATTTTATTGATTCATTTAAAACGATAGTAGAGTCCCAAATTAGTACCTTAGTACCACTGGTAGCGAAATAAAAACCAAAAATAATAACCAAAATAAATTTATTAAAAAGGCAGAACCAACTGCCTGGCCTCGCTGTGTAGTTGGTATTGAGATTTCCCTAATTATATTATACAAGTTAACCCGTGCATGATACTCATGCATTCTAGTCAAATCAAGCTACTTAAGGTGTTAAAAAGGTTCTTGTCATGCATTTGGGCCATAGCCCAGGCCTCAACCACCAACCACTCCCCACTGTCACCCCCGGCAACCACCAACTACTCCCAACTGTCACTGCTCCTTCAAGAAATATATATATATTTTTTAAAAATCTTTATAAACACTTTTCACAATTAACAAATGAAATTAACAAATTAAAAACATCTTAGTATACCAAATTTCAGCCCTTTCTGAATTTTTTTTTCCACACACACTAAGAATTTAGTAGGTCAGTGTATAACTCCGCCCAGCAGGTGGCGCTGCAGCTTGGTTTTATTTTTTCCACACACACACAGACAGACTAACACACGCCACTAGACATTTATATTATAGATCTGGGTAATATCGATCATCATGCTGTCCAGGTGTCTGTCATAATAAGCAGATTAACCAGATCAGTGTAAACACTATTTTGATGTGCAAGAGAGATAAACTATACTATTACAAGCAGTTCCTATTTGCATATATATGATGTCATAAATCTAATGCAAATAGATAATATCCTCTCAATCGCACCTTATTGATAGGGAGAGAAAAGATTTAATAAAGTTGAGTACATAGATGTTAAAGACAAAATCAAAGCTATCATGTTTCCTTCACCCGCTTATAAGATTGTTTGGTCTGAACTGTCTAGTATAATAGGAGTTGGCAGCGTGATTATATAGTATCCCGTTTTACAGGACTGTAATCTCCTTTCTTTCAAAGAGTACAAAAATAGCTGCTAGCTAATACCACTCCCTTTAATATGAGTCTAAAGTCCCTCTCAAGGACTACAAACAGATCCTTTACGTACTAACTATAGCCACGATCCCCTATAAACGAGGCTGTGGGGTTGTATTGGTTTCTCATATAATATCAGATCCCCTCTGTTCTATTTGGGCCCCTTTATGTATTGGAGCATATCTCCCTAACTTTTTACAGATAGCGGCAGCATGCGTCACACATAAGCAACACAGCGAGGCGAACGCCGACGCGCGTTTCGCTTACTCGCTTTAACAAGGCAAGCCGAGGAGAGGATTTGACGTTTCTTCTTGCAAATCAAAATAGTGTTTACACTGATCTGGTTAATCTGCTTATTATGACAGACACCTGGACAGCATGATGATCGATATTACCCAGATATAATATAATTAGGGAAATCTCAATACCAACTACACAGCGAGGCCAGGCAGTTGGTTCTGCCTTTTTAATAAATTTATTTTGGTTATTATTTTTGGTTTTATTTCGCTCCTAGTGGTACTAAGGTACTAATTTGGGACTCTACTATCGTTTTAAATGAATCAATAAAATGTATGTTTTATATTAATAAACAATCATTGAGTGCCCCTAATATACACGTTTTTTACTCTCTACTTATCTTTGCTAATATCAGTCCAACGTGTGTAGGGTGCACCAACCCAGTCATATGATAACAAATATTACAGTAATAGACCGGGTATATGATTATCTGGTGCGTCGGTATATTTCTTTCTGAACCTTTTTATAAAGGCTATAAACAAGTGAGGTAAATTGTTCTAATTGACTTGACCTTTTCACTGAAGGGCTGATTGCAGAGTGAGGAAAGCTGTGCAGTAGTCGGGGTGAGGTGAATATCTCAATTGCTGTTCTTAGCACAGTGCCTTTTTGCCTGGGTAAATCAATCTACAGCGAAACGCGTGTCGGAGTTTTGCTATCTGCTTCTCTCCTAATAGATATGCTTTTAAATCTGACATTTTAGTTCAACAACTAAAATTAATCCTGTCCATTTAATTTTAACTAGGACTTAATATCCTGCCCAACCCCATATATTAGAACACTATAGGCAGTCAGCAATACATCCCCGTCATTTAGCATATACAGGGAATCGTGGAAATAAACCGGTTACAATCTCTGCTGACTATTTAGGGAGATAACTTTAACTAGTACTTATTAGAAGTGATTCTAATTGGAACAAACATATTATCTCAGCATATT